>NW_028293471.1:0-45122 GCF_964106645.2 Podarcis pityusensis
CCTCTGAAAGGTTTGGCGGTCGTAACAGAAGGCTTTTTATAACAGGACAAGAAATAAGCCCTCAACAACTTAAGCGGCAGAAAAAGATTTTTTTGAAAAAATCCCTAAGCCCCGGGGTCACAATTTCAGAAAATATCCGACTTTCGGCAATTCACTCATAAATGGTGCCAAACGGTTGCAAATGCTCCCCTGAAAGGTTTGGCGGTCGAAACAGAAGGCTTTTTATCACAGGACAAGAAATCAGCCCTCGACAACTTAACCAGCAGAAAAAGATTTTTTTGAAAAAATCCCTAAGCACACACAATTTCAGCAAAAATCTGACTTTCTCCAATTCACTCAAAAATGGTGCCAAACGGTTGCAAATGTTGCTCTGAAAGGTTTGGCGGTCGAAACAGAAGGCTTTTTATCACAGGTCAAGAAATCAGCCCTCAACAACTTTACCGGCAGAAAAAGATTTTTTTGAAAAAATCCCTAAGCCTCGGGGTCACAAATTCAGCAAAAATCTGATTTTCGGCAATTCACTCAAAAATGGTGCCAAACGGTTGCAAATGCTCCTCTGAAAGGTTTGGCGGTCGAAACAGAAGGCTTTTTATCACAGGACAAGAAATCAGCCCTCGACAACTTAACCGGCAGAAAAAGATTTTTTTGAAAAAATCCCTAAGCCCCGGGGTCACAATTTCAGCAAATATCTGATTTTCGGCAATTCACTCAAAAATGGTGCCAAACGGTTGCAAATGCTCCTCTGGAAGGTTTGGCGATCGAAACAGAAGGCTTTTTATCACAGGACAAGAAATCAGCCCTCGACAACTAAACCGGCAGAAAAAGATTTTTTTGAAAAAATCCCTAAGCCCCGGGATCACAATTTCAGCATAAATCTGACGTTTTCCAATTCACTCAAAAATGGTTCCAAACAGTTGCAAATGCTCCTCTGAAAGTTTTGGCGATCGAAACAGAAGGCTTTTTATCACAGGACAAGAAATCAGCCCTCGTTAACTAAACCGGCAGAAAAAGATTTTTTTGAAAAAAACCCTAAGCCCCGGGGTCACAATTTCAGCAAATATCTGACTTTCGGCAATTCACTCAAAAATGGTGCCAAACGCTTGCAAATCCTTCTCTGAAAGGTTTGGCGGTCGAAACAGAAGGCTTTTTATCACAGGACAAGAAATCAGCCCTCGACAACTTAACCGGCAGAAAAAGATTTTTTTCAAAAAATACCTAAGCCCCGGGGTCACAAATTCAGCAAAAATCTGATTTTCGGCAATTCATTCAACAATGGTGCCAAACGGTTGCTAATGCTCCTCTGAAAGGTTTGGCGGTCGTAACAGAAGGCTTTTTATCACAGGACAAGAAATCAGCCCTCAACAACTTAAGCGGCAGAAAAAGATTTTTTTGAAAAAATCCCTAAGCCCCGGGGTCACAATTTCAGAAAATATCCGACTTTCGGCAATTCACTCATAAATGGTGCCAAACGGTTGCAAATGCTCCCCTGAAAGGTTTGGCGGTCGAAACAGAAGGCTTTTTATCCAAGGACAAGAAATCAGCCCTCGACAACTTAACCAGCAGAAAAAGATTTTTTTGAAAAAATCCCTAAGCACACACAATTTCAGCAAAAATCTGACTTTCTCCAATTCACTCAAAAATGGTGCCAAACGGTTGCAAATGCTTCTCTGAAACGTTTGGCGGTCGAAACAGAAGGCTTTTTATCACAGGACAAGAAATCAGCCCTCGACAACTTAACCGGCAGAAAAAGTTTTTTTTGCATAAGTCCCTAAGCCCCGGGGTCACAAATTCAGCAAAAATCTGATTTTCGGCAATTCACTCAAAAATGGTGCCAAACGGTTGCAAATGCTCCCCTGAAAGATTTGGCGGTCGAAACAGAAGGCTTTTTATCACAGGAAAAGAAATCAGCCCTAAACAACTTAACCGGCAGAAAAAGATTTCTTTGAAAGAATCCCTAAACCCCGGGGTCACAATTTCAGCAAATATCTGACTTTCGGCAATTCACTCAAAAATGGTGCCAAAAGGTTTCAAATGCTCCCCTGAAAGTTTTGGCGGTCGAAACAGAAGGCTTTTTATCACAGGACAAGAAATCAGCCCTCAACAATTTAACCAGCAGAAAAGGAGTTTTTTGAAAAAATTCGTAAGCTCCGGGGTCACAATTTCAGCAAAAATCTAATTTTTGGGAATTCACTCAAAAATGGTGCCAAACGGTTGCTAATGCTTCTCTGAAAGTTTTGGCGATCGAAACAGGAGGCTTTTTATCACAGGACAAGAAATCAGCCCTCTAAAACTTAACCGGCAGAAAAATATTTTTTGAAAAAATCCCTAAGCCCCGGGGTCACAAAATGAGCAAAAATCGGATTTTCGGCAATTCACTCAAAAATGGTGCCATACGGTTGCAAATGCTCCCCTGAAGGGTTTGGCGGTCGAAACGGAAGGCTTTTTATGACAGGACAAGAAATCAGCCCTTCGACAACTTAACCGGCAGGAAATTTTTTTTTGGAAAAAATCCCTAAGCCCCGGGGCTCACAATTTCAGAAAAAATCTAACTTTCTCCAATTCACTCAAGAATGGTGCCAAATGGTTGCAAATGCTCCTCTGAAAGGTTTGGCGGTCAAAACAGAAGGCTTTTTATCACAGGACAAGAAATCAGCCCTCGACAACTTAACCGGCAGAAAAAGATTTTTTTGAAAAAATCCCTAAGCCCCGGGGTCACAATTTCAGCAAAACTCTGATTTTCGGCAATTTCACTCAAAAATGGTGCCAAACGGTTGCAAATGCTCCTCTGAAAGGTTTGGCACTCGAAACAGAAGGCTTTTTATCACAGGACAAGAAATCAGCCCTCAACAACTTAACCGGCAGAAAAAGATTTTTTTTGAAAAAATCCCTAAGCCCCGGGGTCACAAATTTCAGCAAAAATCTGAATTTCGGCAATTCACTCAAAAATGGTGCCAAACGGTTGCAAATGCTTCTCTGAAAGGTGTGGCGGTCGAAACCGAAGGCTTTTTATCACAGGACAAGAAATCAGCCCTCAACAACTTAACCGGCAGAAAAAGATTTTTTTGAAAAAATCCCTAAGCCCCGGGGTCACAATTTCAGCAAAAATCGGATTTTTGGCAATTCACTCAAAAATGGTGCCAAACGGTTGCAAATGCTCCTCTGAAAGTTTTGGCGGTCGAAACAGAGGGCTTTTTATCACAGGACAAGAAATCAGCCCTAAACAACTTAACCGGCAGAAAAAGATTTCTTTGAAAAAATCCCAAAGCCCCGGGGTCACAATTTCAGAAAAAATCTGATTTTCGGCAATTCACTCAAAAATGGTGCCGAACGGTTGCAAATGCTCCTCTGAAAGGTTTGGCGGTCGAAACAGAAGGCTTTTTATCACAGGACAAGAAATCAGCCCTCAACAACTTAACAGGTAGAAAAAGATTTTTTTGAAAAAAGCCCTAAGCCCTTCGGTCACAATTTCAGCAAAAATCTGATTTTCGGCAATTCACTCAAAAATGGTGCCAAACGGTTGCAAATGCTCCTCTGAAAGGTTGGCGGTCGAAACAGAAGGCTTTTTATCACAGGACAAGAAATCAGCCCTCGACAACGTAACCGGCAGAAAAAGATTTCTTTGAAAAAATCCCTAAGCCCCGGGGTCACAATTTCAGCAAATATCTGACTTTCGGCAATTCACTCAAAAATGGTGCCAAAAGGTTTCAAATGCTCCCCTGAAAGTTTTGGCGGTCGAAACAGAAGGCTTTTTATCACAGGACAAGAAATCAGCCCTCAACAATTTAACCAGCAGAAAAGGATTTTTTTGAAAAAATTCGTAAGCCCCGGGGTCACAATTTCAGCAAAAATCTGATTTTTGGCAATTCACTCAAAAATGGTGCCAAACGGTTGCAAATGCTTCTCTGAAAGTTTTGGCGATCGAAACAGGAGGCTTTTTATCACAGGACAAGAAATCAGCCCTCAACAACTTAACCGGCAGAAAAAGATTTTTTTGAAGAAATCCCTAAGCCCCGGGGTCACAATTTCAGCAAAAATCGGATTTTTGGCAATTCACTCAAAAATGCTGCCAAACGTTTGCAAATGCTTCTCTGAAAGTTTTGGCGATCAAACAGAAGGCTTTTTATCACAGGACAAGAAATCAGCCCTCGACCACTTAACCGGCAGAAAAAGATTTTTTTGAAAAAATCCCTAAGCCCCGGGGTCACAATTTCAGCAAAACTCTGATTTTCGGCAATTCACTCAAAAATGGTGCCAAACGGTTGCAAATGCTCCTCTGAAAGGTTTGGCGGTCGAAACAGAAGGCTTTTTATCACAGGACAAGAAATCAGCCCTCAACAACTTAACCGGCAGAAAAAGATTTTTTTTGAAAAAATCCCTAAGCCCCGGGGTCACAATTTCAGCAAAAATCTGAATTTCGGCAATTCACTCAAAAATGGTACCAAACGGTTGCAAATGCTCCTCTGAAAGGTGTGGCGGTCGAAACCGAAGGCTTTTTATCACAGGACAAGAAATCAGCCCTCAACAACTTAAGCGGCAGAAAAAGATTTTTTTGAAAAAATCCCTAAGCCCCGGGGTCACAATTTCAGCAAAAATCTGATTTTCGGCAATTCACTCAAAAATGGTGCCAAACGGTTGCAAATGCTCCTCTGAAAGGTTTGGCGGTTGAAACAGACGGCTTTTTATCACAGGACAAGAAATCAGCCCTCAACAACTTAACCACCATAAAAAGATTTTTTTGAAAAAATCCCTAAGCCCCGGGGTCACAATTTCAGTAAAAATCTGATTTTCGGCAATTCACTCAAAAATGGTGCCAAACGGTTGCAAATGCTCCTCTGAAAGGTTTGGCGGTTGAAACAGAAGGCGTTTTATCACAGGACAAGATATCAGCCCTCAACAACTTAACCGGCAGAAATTTCTTTTTTTGAAAAAATCCCTAAGCCCCGGGGTCACAATTTCAGCAAAAATCTAATTTTTGGCAATTCACTCAAAAATGGTGCCAAACGGTTGCTAATGCTTCTCTGAAAGTTTTGGCGATCGAAACAGGAGGCTTTTTATCACAGGACAAGAAATCAGCCCTCGACAACTTAACCGGCAGAAAAATATTTTTTTGAAAAAATCCCTAAGCCCCGGGGTCACAAAATGAGCAAAAATCGGATTTTCGGCAATTCACTCAAAAATGGTGCCATACGGTTGCAAATGCTCCCCTGAAGGGTTTGGAGGTCGAAACGGAAGGCTTTTTATCACAGGACAAGAAATCAGCCCTTCGACAACTTAACCGGCAGGAAATTTTTTTTTGGAAAAAATCCCTAAGCCCCGGGGCTCACAATTTCAGAAAAAATCTAACTTTCTCCAATTCACTCAAGAATGGTGCCAAACGGTTGCAAATGCTCCTCTGAAAGGTTTGGCGGTCAAAACAGAAGTCTTTTTATCACAGGACAAGAAATCAGCCCTCAACAACTTAACCGGCATAAAAAGATTTTTTTGAAAAAATCCCTAAGCCCCGGGGTCACAATTTCAGCAAAAATCAGATTTTCGGCAATTCACTCAAAAATGGTGCGAAAAGGTTGCAAATGCTCCACTGAAAGGTTTGGCGGTTGAAACAGAAGGCTTTTTATCACAGGACAAGAAATCAGCCCTCGACAACTTAACCGGCAGAAAAAGATTTTTTTGAAAAAATCCCTAAGCCCCGGGGTCACAATTTCAGCAAATATCTGACTATCGGCAATTCACTCAAAAATGGTGCCAAACGGTTGCAAATGCTCCCCTGAAAGGTTTGGTGGTCGAAACAGAAGGCTTTTTATCACAGCACAAGAAATCAGCCCTCGACAACTTAACCGGCAGGAAAAAATTTTTTTTGAAAAAATCCCTAAGCCCCGGGGTCACAATTTCAGCAAATATCTGACTTTTGGCAATTAACTCAAAAATGGTGCCAAACGGTTGCAAATGCTCCTCTGAAAGGTTTGGCGATCGAAACAGAAGGCTTTTTATCACAGGACAAGAAATCAGCCCAAAACAACTTAACAGGCAAAACATTTTTTTTTCAAAAATCCGTAAGCCCCGGGGTCAGAATTTCAGCAAAAATCTGATTTTCGTATTATCACAGGACCAGAAATCAGCCCGTGACAACATAACCGGCAGAAAAAAGATTTTTTTTGAAAAAATCCCTAAGCCCCGGGGTCACAATTTCAGAAAAAATCTGATGTTCTCCAACTCACTCAAAAATGGTGCCAAACTGTAGCAAATGCTCCCCTGAAAGGTTTGGGGTTCCAAACAGAAGGCTTTTTATCACAGGACAAGAAATTCACTCTTGACAACTTTACCAGTGGAAAAAGATTTTTTTCAAAAAATACCTAAGCCCCGGGGTCACAATGTCAGAAAAAATCAGACTTTCAGCAATTCACTCAAAAATGGTGCCAAACGGTAGCAAATGCTCCACAGTAGGTTTTGGCGGTCGAAACAAAAAGCTTTTTATCACAGGACAAGAAATCAGCCCTCGACAACGTTACTGGCGGATTTTTTTTTTCTTCCAAAAAATCCCTAAGCCCCGGGGTCACAATTTCAGCAAAAATCTGATTTTCGGCTATTAAATCAAAAATGGTGCCAAACGGTTGCAAATGCTCCTCTGAAAGGTTTGGCGGTCGAAACGGAAGGCTTTTTATGACAGGACAAGAAATCAGCCCTTCGACAACTTAACCGGCAGGAAATTTTTTTTTGGAAAAAATCCCTAAGCCCCGGGGCTCACAATTTCAGAAAAAATCTAACTTTCTCCAATTCACTCAAGAATGGTGCCAAATGGTTGCAAATGCTCCTCTGAAAGGTTTGGCGGTCAAAACAGAAGGCTTTTTATCACAGGACAAGAAATCAGCCCTCGACAACTTAACCGGCAGAAAAAGATTTTTTTGAAAAAATCCCTAAGCCCCGGGGTCACAATTTCAGCAAAACTCTGATTTTCGGCAATTCACTCAAAAATGGTGCCAAACGGTTGCAAATGCTCCTCTGAAAGGTTTGGCACTCGAAACAGAAGGCTTTTTATCACAGGACAAGAAATCAGCCCTCAACAACTTAACCGGCAGAAAAAGATTTTTTTTGAAAAAATCCCTAAGCCCCGGGGTCACAATTTCAGCAAAAATCTGAATTTCGGCAATTCACTCAAAAATGGTGCCAAACGGTTGCAAATGCTTCTCTGAAAGGTGTGGCGGTCGAAACCGAAGGCTTTTTATCACAGGACAAGAAATCAGCCCTCAACAACTTAACCGGCAGAAAAAGATTTTTTTGAAAAAATCCCTAAGCCCCGGGGTCACAATTTCAGCAAAAATCGGATTTTTGGCAATTCACTCAAAAATGGTGCCAAACGGTTGCAAATGCTCCTCTGAAAGTTTTGGCGGTCGAAACAGAGGGCTTTTTATCACAGGACAAGAAATCAGCCCTAAACAACTTAACCGGCAGAAAAAGATTTCTTTGAAAAAATCCCAAAGCCCCGGGGTCACAATTTCAGAAAAAATCTGATTTTCGGCAATTCACTCAAAAATGGTGCCGAACGGTTGCAAATGCTCCTCTGAAAGGTTTGGCGGTCGAAACAGAAGGCTTTTTATCACAGGACAAGAAATCAGCCCTCAACAACTTAACAGGTAGAAAAAGATTTTTTTGAAAAAAGCCCTAAGCCCTTCGGTCACAATTTCAGCAAAAATCTGATTTTCGGCAATTCACTCAAAAATGGTGCCAAACGGTTGCAAATGCTCCTCTGAAAGGTTGGCGGTCGAAACAGAAGGCTTTTTATCACAGGACAAGAAATCAGCCCTCGACAACGTAACCGGCAGAAAAAGATTTCTTTGAAAAAATCCCTAAGCCCCGGGGTCACAATTTCAGCAAATATCTGACTTTCGGCAATTCACTCAAAAATGGTGCCAAAAGGTTTCAAATGCTCCCCTGAAAGTTTTGGCGGTCGAAACAGAAGGCTTTTTATCACAGGACAAGAAATCAGCCCTCAACAATTTAACCAGCAGAAAAGGATTTTTTTGAAAAAATTCGTAAGCCCCGGGGTCACAATTTCAGCAAAAATCTGATTTTTGGCAATTCACTCAAAAATGGTGCCAAACGGTTGCAAATGCTTCTCTGAAAGTTTTGGCGATCGAAACAGGAGGCTTTTTATCACAGGACAAGAAATCAGCCCTCAACAACTTAACCGGCAGAAAAAGATTTTTTTGAAGAAATCCCTAAGCCCCGGGGTCACAATTTCAGCAAAAATCGGATTTTTGGCAATTCACTCAAAAATGCTGCCAAACGTTTGCAAATGCTTCTCTGAAAGTTTTGGCGATCAAACAGAAGGCTTTTTATCACAGGACAAGAAATCAGCCCTCGACCACTTAACCGGCAGAAAAAGATTTTTTTGAAAAAATCCCTAAGCCCCGGGGTCACAATTTCAGCAAAACTCTGATTTTCGGCAATTCACTCAAAAATGGTGCCAAACGGTTGCAAATGCTCCTCTGAAAGGTTTGGCGGTCGAAACAGAAGGCTTTTTATCACAGGACAAGAAATCAGCCCTCAACAACTTAACCGGCAGAAAAAGATTTTTTTTGAAAAAATCCCTAAGCCCCGGGGTCACAATTTCAGCAAAAATCTGAATTTCGGCAATTCACTCAAAAATGGTACCAAACGGTTGCAAATGCTCCTCTGAAAGGTGTGGCGGTCGAAACCGAAGGCTTTTTATCACAGGACAAGAAATCAGCCCTCAACAACTTAAGCGGCAGAAAAAGATTTTTTTGAAAAAATCCCTAAGCCCCGGGGTCACAATTTCAGCAAAAATCTGATTTTCGGCAATTCACTCAAAAATGGTGCCAAACGGTTGCAAATGCTCCTCTGAAAGGTTTGGCGGTTGAAACAGACGGCTTTTTATCACAGGACAAGAAATCAGCCCTCAACAACTTAACCACCATAAAAAGATTTTTTTGAAAAAATCCCTAAGCCCCGGGGTCACAATTTCAGTAAAAATCTGATTTTCGGCAATTCACTCAAAAATGGTGCCAAACGGTTGCAAATGCTCCTCTGAAAGGTTTGGCGGTTGAAACAGAAGGCGTTTTATCACAGGACAAGATATCAGCCCTCAACAACTTAACCGGCAGAAATTTCTTTTTTTGAAAAAATCCCTAAGCCCCGGGGTCACAATTTCAGCAAAAATCTAATTTTTGGCAATTCACTCAAAAATGGTGCCAAACGGTTGCTAATGCTTCTCTGAAAGTTTTGGCGATCGAAACAGGAGGCTTTTTATCACAGGACAAGAAATCAGCCCTCGACAACTTAACCGGCAGAAAAATATTTTTTTGAAAAAATCCCTAAGCCCCGGGGTCACAAAATGAGCAAAAATCGGATTTTCGGCAATTCACTCAAAAATGGTGCCATACGGTTGCAAATGCTCCCCTGAAGGGTTTGGAGGTCGAAACGGAAGGCTTTTTATCACAGGACAAGAAATCAGCCCTTCGACAACTTAACCGGCAGGAAATTTTTTTTTGGAAAAAATCCCTAAGCCCCGGGGCTCACAATTTCAGAAAAAATCTAACTTTCTCCAATTCACTCAAGAATGGTGCCAAACGGTTGCAAATGCTCCTCTGAAAGGTTTGGCGGTCAAAACAGAAGTCTTTTTATCACAGGACAAGAAATCAGCCCTCAACAACTTAACCGGCATAAAAAGATTTTTTTGAAAAAATCCCTAAGCCCCGGGGTCACAATTTCAGCAAAAATCAGATTTTCGGCAATTCACTCAAAAATGGTGCGAAAAGGTTGCAAATGCTCCACTGAAAGGTTTGGCGGTTGAAACAGAAGGCTTTTTATCACAGGACAAGAAATCAGCCCTCGACAACTTAACCGGCAGAAAAAGATTTTTTTGAAAAAATCCCTAAGCCCCGGGGTCACAATTTCAGCAAATATCTGACTATCGGCAATTCACTCAAAAATGGTGCCAAACGGTTGCAAATGCTCCCCTGAAAGGTTTGGTGGTCGAAACAGAAGGCTTTTTATCACAGCACAAGAAATCAGCCCTCGACAACTTAACCGGCAGGAAAAAATTTTTTTTGAAAAAATCCCTAAGCCCCGGGGTCACAATTTCAGCAAATATCTGACTTTTGGCAATTAACTCAAAAATGGTGCCAAACGGTTGCAAATGCTCCTCTGAAAGGTTTGGCGATCGAAACAGAAGGCTTTTTATCACAGGACAAGAAATCAGCCCAAAACAACTTAACAGGCAAAACATTTTTTTTTCAAAAATCCGTAAGCCCCGGGGTCAGAATTTCAGCAAAAATCTGATTTTCGTATTATCACAGGACCAGAAATCAGCCCGTGACAACATAACCGGCAGAAAAAAGATTTTTTTTGAAAAAATCCCTAAGCCCCGGGGTCACAATTTCAGAAAAAATCTGATGTTCTCCAACTCACTCAAAAATGGTGCCAAACTGTAGCAAATGCTCCCCTGAAAGGTTTGGGGTTCCAAACAGAAGGCTTTTTATCACAGGACAAGAAATTCACTCTTGACAACTTTACCAGTGGAAAAAGATTTTTTTCAAAAAATACCTAAGCCCCGGGGTCACAATGTCAGAAAAAATCAGACTTTCAGCAATTCACTCAAAAATGGTGCCAAACGGTAGCAAATGCTCCACAGTAGGTTTTGGCGGTCGAAACAAAAAGCTTTTTATCACAGGACAAGAAATCAGCCCTCGACAACGTTACTGGCGGATTTTTTTTTTCTTCCAAAAAATCCCTAAGCCCCGGGGTCACAATTTCAGCAAAAATCTGATTTTCGGCTATTAAATCAAAAATGGTGCCAAACGGTTGCAAATGCTCCTCTGAAAGGTTTGGCGGTCGAAACAGAAGTCTTTTTATCACAGGACAAGAAATCAGCCCTCGACAACTTAACCGGCAGAAAAATATTTTTTTGAAAAAATCCGTAAGCCCCGGGGTCACAATTTCAGCAAATATCTGACTTTTGGCAATTCACTCAAAAACGGTGCCAACCGGTTGCAAATGCTCCTCTGAAAGGTTTGGCGGTCGAAACAGAAGGCTTTTTATCACAGGACAAGAAATCAGCCCTCGACAACTTAACCGGCAGAAAAAGATTTTTTTGAAAAAATCTCTAAGCCCCGGGGTCCCAATTTCAGAAAAAATCTGATGTTCTACAATTCACTCAAAAATGGTGCCAAACGTTTGCAAATGCTCCTCGGAAAGGTTTGGCGGTCGAAACAGAAGGCTATTTATCACAGGACAAGAAATCAACCCTCGACAACTTAACCGGCAGAAAAACATTTTTTTGGAAAAATCCCTAAGCCCCGGGGTCACAATTTCAGCAAATATCTTACTTTTGGCAATTCACTCAAAAAGGGTGCCAAACGGTTGCAAATGCTCCCCTGAAAGGTTTGGCGGTCGAAATAAAAGGCTTTTTATCACAGGACAAGAAATCAGCCCTCGACAACTTAACCGGCAGAAAAAGATTTTTTTGAAAAAATCCCTAAGCCCCGGGGTCACAATTTCAGCAAATATCTGACTTTCGGGAATTCACTCAAAAATGGTGCCAAACGGTTTCAAATGCTCCTCTGAAAGGTTTGGCGGTCGAAACAGAAGGCTTTTTATCACAGGACAAGAAATCAGCCCTCAACAACTTAACCGGCAGAAAAAGATTTTTTTGAAAAAATCCCTAAGCCCCGGGGTCACAATTTCAGCAAATATCTTACTTTTGGCAATTCACTCAAAAAGGGTGCCAAACGGTTGCAAATGCTCCCCTGAAAGGTTTGGCGGTCGAAACAGAAGGCTTTTTATCACAGGACAAGAAATCAGCCCTCAACAACTTAACCGGCAGAAAAAGATTTTTTTGAAAAAATCCCTAAGCCCCGGGGTCACAATTTCAGCAAATATCTGACTTTCGGCAATTCACTCAACAATGGTGCCAAACGGTTGCAAATGCTCCTTTGAAAGGTTTGGCGGTCGAAACAGAATGCTTTTTATCACAAGACAAGTAATCAGCCTTCGACAACTTAACCGGCAGAAAAAGTTTTTTTTAAAAAAATCCGTAAACCCCGGGGTCACAATTTCAGCAAATATCTGACTTTTGGCAATTAATTCAAAAATGGTGCCAAACGGGTGCAAATGCTCCTCTAAAAGGTTTGGCGGTCGAAACAAAAGGCTTTTTATCACAGGACAAGAAATCAGCCCTCGACAACTTAACCGGCAGAAAAAGATTTTTTTGAAAAAATCCCTAAGCCCCGGGGTCACAATTTCAGCAAAACTCTGATTTTCGGCAATTCACTCAAAAATGGTGCCAAACGGTTGCAATTGCTCCTCTGAAAGGTTTGGCGGTCGAAACAGAAGGCTTTTTATCACAGGACAAGAAATCAGCCCTCAACAACTTAACCGGCAGAAAAATATTTTTTTTGAAAAAATCCCTAAGCCCCGGGGTCACAATTTCAGCAAAAATCTGAATTTCGGCAATTCACTCAAAAATGGTACCAAACTGTTGCAAATGCTCCTCTGAAAGGTGTGGCGGTCGAAACCGAAGGCTTTTTATCACAGGACAAGAAATCAGCCCTCAACAACTTAAGCGGCAGAAAAAGATTTTTTTGAAAAAATCCCTAAGCCCCGGGGTCACAATTTCAGCAAAACTCTGATTTTCGGCAATTCACTCAAAAATGGTGCCAAACGGTTCCAAATGCTCCTCTGAAAGGTTTGGCGGTTGAAACAGACGGCTTTTTATCACAGGACAAGAAATCAGCCCTCAACAACTTAACCACCATAAAAAGATTTTTTTGAAAAAATCCCTAAGCCCCGGGGTCACAATTTCAGTAAAAATCTGATTTTCGGCAATTCACTCAAAAATGGTGCCAAACGGTTGCAAATGCTCCTCTGAAAGGTTTGGCGGTTGAAACAGAAGGCGTTTTATCACAGGACAAGATATCAGCCCTCAACAACTTAACCGGCAGAAATTTCTTTTTTTGAAAAAATCCCTAAGCCCCGGGGTCACAATTTCAGCAAAAATCTAATTTTTGGCAATTCACTCAAAAATGGTGCCAAACGGTTGCTAATGCTTCTCTGAAAGTTTTGGCGATCGAAACAGGAGGCTTTTTATCACAGGACAAGAAATCAGCCCTCGACAACTTAACCGGCAGAAAAATATTTTTTTGAAAAAATCCCTAAGCCCCGGGGTCACAAAATGAGCAAAAATCGGATTTTCGGCAATTCACTCAAAAATGGTGCCATACGGTTGCAAATGCTCCCCTGAAGGGTTTGGAGGTCGAAACGGAAGGCTTTTTATCACAGGACAAGAAATCAGCCCTTCGACAACTTAACCGGCAGGAAATTTTTTTTTGGAAAAAATCCCTAAGCCCCGGGGCTCACAATTTCAGAAAAAATCTAACTTTCTCCAATTCACTCAAGAATGGTGCCAAACGGTTGCAAATGCTCCTCTGAAAGGTTTGGCGGTCAAAATAGAAGGCTTTTTATCACAGGACAAGAAATCAGCCCTCAACAACTTAACCGGCATAAAAAGATTTTTTTGAAAAAATCCCTAAGCCCCGGGGTCACAATTTCAGCAAAAATCTGATTTTTGGCAATTCACTCAAAAATGGTGCCAAACGGTTGCAAATCTTCCTCTGAAAGGTTTGGCGGTTGAAACAGAAGGCTTTTTATCACAGGACAAGAAATCAGCCCTCAACAACTTAACCAGCAGAAAAAGATTTTTTTGAAAAAATTCGTAAGCCCCGGGGTCACAATTTCAGCAAAAATCTGATTTTCGGCAATTCACTCAAAAATGGTGCCAAAAGGTTTCAAATGCTCCTCTGAAAGGTTTGGCGGTCGATACAGAAGGCTTTTTATCACAGGACAAGAAATCAGCCCTCGACAACTTAACCAGCAGAAAAAGATTTTTTTGAAAAAATTCGTAAGCCCCGGGGTCACAATTTCAGCAAAAATCGGATTTTTGGCAATTCACTCAAAAATGGTGCCAAACGGTTGCAAATGCTTCTCTGAAAGTTTTGGCGATCGAAACAGAAGGCTTTTTATCACAGGACAAGAAATCAGCCCTCGACAACTTAAACGGCAGAAAAAGATTTTTTTGAAAAAATCCCTAAGCCCCGGGGTCACAATTTCTGCAAAACTCTGATTTTTGGCAATTCACTCAAAAATGGTGCCAAACGGTTGCAAATGCTCCTCTGAAAGGTTTGGTTGTCGAAACAGAAGGCTTTTTATCACAGGACAAGAAATCAGCCCTCAACAACTTAACCGGCAGAAAAAGATTTTTTTTGAAAAAATCCCAAAGCCCCGGGGTCACAATTTCAGAAAAAATCTCACTTTCGGCAATTCACTCAAAAATGGTGCCAAAAGTTTTCAAATGCTCCCCTGAAAGTTTTGGCGGTCGAAACAGAAGGCTTTTTATCACAGGACAAGAAATCAGCCCTCGACAACTTAACCAGCAGAAAAAGATTTTTTTTGAAAAAATCCGTAAGCCCCGGGGTCACAAATTCAGCAAAAATCTGATTTTTGGAAATTCACTCAAAAATGGTGCCAAACGGTTGCAAATGCTTCTCTGAAACGTTTGGCGGTCGAAACAGAAGGCTTTTTATCACAGGACAAGAAATCAGCCCTCAACAACTTAACCGGCATAAAAAGATTTTTTTGAAAAAATCCCTAAGCCCCGGGGTCACAATTTCAGTAAAAATCTGATTTTCGGCAATTCACTCAAAAATGGTGCCAAACGGTTGCAAATGCTCCTCTGAAAGGTTTGGCGGTTGAAACAGAAGGCGTTTTATCACAGGACAAGATATCAGCCCTCAACAACTTAACCGGCAGAAATTTCTTTTTTTGAAAAAATCCCTAAGCCCCGGGGTCACAATTTCAGCAAAAATCTAATTTTTGGCAATTCACTCAAAAATGGTGCCAAACGGTTGCTAATGCTTCTCTGAAAGTTTTGGCGATCGAAACAGGAGGCTTTTTATCACAGGACAAGAAATCAGCCCTCGACAACTTAACCGGCAGAAAAATATTTTTTTGAAAAAATCCCTAAGCCCCGGGGTCACAAAATGAGCAAAAATCGGATTTTCGGCAATTCACTCAAAAATGGTGCCATACGGTTGCAAATGCTCCCCTGAAGGGTTTGGCGGTCGAAACGGAAGGCTTTTTATCACAGGACAAGAAATCAGCCCTCGACAACTTATCCGGCAGAAAAAGATTTTTTTGAAAAAAATCCCTATGCCCCGGGGTCACAATTTCAGCAAAAATCGGATTTTCGGCAATTCACTCAAAAATGGTGCCAAACGGTTGCAAATGCTCCTCTGAAAGGTTTGGCAGTCGAAACAGAAGGCTTTTTATCACAGGAAAAGAAATCAGCCCTAAACAACTTAACCGGCAGAAAAAGATTTCTTTGAAAAAATCCCTAAACCCCGGGGTCACAATTTCAGCAAATATCTGACTTTCGGCAATTCACTCAAAAATGGTGCCAAAAGGTTTCAAATGCTCCCCTGAAGGGTTTGGCGGTCGAAACGGAAGGCTTTTTATCACAGGACAAGAAATCAGCCCTCGACAACTTATCCGGCAGAAAAAGATTTTTTTGAAAAAAATCCCTAAGCCCCGGGGCTCACAATTTCAGAAAAAATCTAACTTTCTCCAATTCACTCAAAAATGGTGCCAAACGGTTGCAAATGCTCCTCTGAAAGGTTTGGCGGTCAAAACAGAAGGCTTTTTATCACAGGACAAGAAATCAGCCCTCAACAACTTAACCGGCATAAAAAGATTTTTTTGAAAAAATCCCTAAGCCCCGGGGTCACAATTTCAGCAAAAATCTGATTTTCGGCAATTCACTCAAAAATGGTGCCAAACGGTTGCAAATCTTCCTCTGAAAGGTTTGGCGGTTGAAACAGAAGGCTTTTTATCACAGGACAAGAAATCAGCCCTCAACAACTTAACCGGCAGAAATTTGTTTTTTTGAAAAAATTCGTAAGCCCCGGGGTCACAATTTCAGCAAAAATCTGATTTTCGGCAATTCACTCAAAAATGGTGCCAAAAGGTTTCAAATGCTTCTCTGAAAGGTTTGGCGGTCGAAACAGAAGGCTTTTTATCACAGGACAAGAAATCAGCCCTCGACAACTTAAACGGCAGAAAAAGATTTTTTTGAAAAAATCCCTCAGCCCCGGGGTCACAAATTGAGCAAAAATCTGATTTTCGGCAATTCACTCAAAAATGGTGCCAAACGGTTGCAAATGCTTCTCTGAAACGTTTGGCGGTCGAAACAGAAGGCTTTTTATCACAGGACAAGAAATCAGCCCTCGACAACTTAACCGGCAGAAAAAGTTTTTTTTGCATAAGTCCCAAAGCCCCGGGGTCACAAATTCAGCAAAAATCTGATTTTCGGCAATTCACTCAAAAATGGTGCCGAACGGTTGCAAATGCTCCTCTGAAAGGTTTGGCGGTCGAAACAGAAGGCTTTTTATCACAGGACAAGAAATCAGCCCTCAACAACTTAACAGGTAGAAAAAGATTTTTTTGAAAAAATCCCTAAGCCCCGGGGTCACAATTTCAGCAAAAATCTGATTTTCGGCAATTCACTCAAAAATGGTGCCAAACGGTTGCAAATGCTCCCCTGAAAGATTTGGCGGTCGAAACAGAAGGCTTTTTATCACAGGACAAGAAATCAGCGCTCGACAACTTAACCGGCAGAAAAAGATTTTTTTGAAAAAATCCCTTAGCCCTTCGGTCACAATTTCAGCAAAAATCTGATTTTCGGCAATTCACTCAAAAATGGTGCCAAACGGTTGCAAATGCTCCTCTGAAAGGTTGGCGGTCGAAACAGAAGGCTTTTTATCACAGGACAAGAAATCAGCCCTCGACAACTTATCCGGCAGAAAAAGATTTTTTTGAAAAAAATCCCTAAGCCCCGGGGTCACAATTTCAGCAAAAATCGGATTTTCGGCAATTCACTCAAAAATGGTGCCAAACGGTTGCAAATGCTCCTCTGAAAGGTTTGGCGGTCGAAACAGAAGGCTTTTTATCACAGGAAAAGAAATCAGCCCTAAACAACTTAACCGGCAGAAAAAGATTTCTTTGAAAAAATCCCTAAACCCCGGGGTCACAATTTCAGCAAATAAATGACTTTCGGCAATTCACTCAAAAATGGTGCCAAAAGGTTTCAAATGCTCCCCTGAAGGGTTTGGCGGTCGAAACGGAAGGCTTTTTATCACAGGACAAGAAATCAGCCCTTCGACAACTTAACCGGCAGGAAATTTTTTTTTGGAAAAAATCCCTAAGCCCCGGGGCTCACAATTTCAGAAAAAATCTGACTTTCTCCAATTCACTCAAAAATGGTGCCAAACGGTTGCAAATGCTCCTCTGAAAGGTTTGGCGGTCGAAACAGAAGGCTTTTTATCACAGGACAAGAAATCAGCCCTCAACAGCTTAACCGGCATAAAAAGATTTTTTTGAAAAAATCCCTAAGCCCCGGGGTCACAATTTCAGCAAAAATCTGATTTTCGGCAATTCACTCAAAAATGGTGCCAAACGGTTGCAAATCTTCCTCTGAAAGGTTTGGCGGTTGAAACAGAAGGCTTTTTATCACAGGACAAGAAATCAGCCCTCAACAACTTAACCGGCAGACATTTGTTTTTTTGAAAAAATTCGTAAGCCCCGGGGTCACAATTTCAGCAAAAATCTGATTTTCGGCAATTCACTCAAAAATGGTGCCAAAAGGTTTCAAATGCTCCTCTGAAAGGTTTGGCGGTCGAAACATAAGGCTTTTTATCACAGGACAAGAAATCAGCCCTCGACAACTTAACCAGCAGAAAAAGATTTTTTTGAAAAAATTCGTAAGCCCCGGGGTCACAATTTCAGCAAAAATCGGATTTTTGGCAATTCAGTCAAAAATGGTGCCAAACGGTTGCAAATGCTTCTCTGAAAGTTTTGGCGATCGAAACAGAAGGCTTTTTATCACAGGACAAGAAATCAGCCCTCGACAACTTAAACGGCAGAAAAAGATTTTTTTGAAAAAATCCCTAAGCCCCGGGGTCACAAATTGAGCAAAAATCTGATTTTCGGCAATTCACTCAAAAATGGTGCCAAACGGTTGCAAATGCTCCTCTGAAAGGTTTGGCGGTCGAAACAGAAGGCTTTTTATCGCAGGACAAGAAATCAGCCCTCAACAACTTAACCGGCAGAAATAGATTTTTTTGAAAAAATCCCTAAGCCCCGGGGTCACAATTTCTGCAAATCTCTGATTTTTGGCAATTCACTCAAAAATGGTGCCAAACGGTTGCAAATGCTCCTCTGAAAGGTTTGGCGGTCGAAAAAGAAGGCTTTTTATCACAGGATAAGAAATCAGCCCTCAACAACTTAACCGGCAGAAAAAGATTTTTTTTGAAAAAATCCCTAACCCCGGGGTCACAATTTCAGAAAAAATCTGATTTTCGGCAATTCACTCAAAAATGGTGCCAAACGGTTGCAAATGCTCCTCTGAAAGGTTTGGCGGTTGAAACAGAAGGCTTTTTATCACAGGACAAGAAATCCAGCCCTCAACAACTTAACCGGCAGAAATTTCTTTTTTTGAAAAAATTCGTAAGCCCCGGGGTCACAATTTCAACAAAAATCGGATTTTCGGCAATTCACTCAAAAATGGTGCCAAAAGGTTTCAAATGCACCTCTGAAAGGTTTGGCGGTCGAAACAGAAGGCTTTTTATCACAGGACAAGAAATCAGCCCTCGACAACTTAACCAGCAGAAAAAGATTTTTTTGAAAAAATTCGTAAGCCCCGGGGTCACAATTTCAGCAAAAATCGGATTTTTGGCAATTCACTCAAAAATGGTGCCAAACGGTTGCAAATGCTCCTCTGAAATGTTGGCGGTCGAAACAGAAGGCTTTTTATCACAGGACAAGAAATCAGCCCTCGACAACTTATCCGGCAGAAAAAGATTTTTTTGAAAAAAATCCCTAAGCCCCGGGGTCACAATTTCAGCAAAAATCGGATTTTCGGCAATTCACTCAAAAATGGTGCCAAACGGTTGCAAATGCTCCTCTGAAAGGTTTGGCGGTCGAAACAGAAGGCTTTTTATCACAGGAAAAGAAATCAGCCCTAAACAACTTAACCGGCAGAAAAAGATTTCTTTGAAAAAATCCCTAAACCCCGGGGTCACAATTTCAGCAAATAAATGACTTTCGGCAATTCACTCAAAAATGGTGCCAAAAGGTTTCAAATGCTCCCCTGAAGGGTTTGGCGGTCGAAACGGAAGGCTTTTTATCACAGGAGAAGAAATCAGCCCTTCGACAACTTAACCGGCAGGAAAATTTTTTTTGGAAAAAATCCCTAAGCCCCGGGGCTCACAATTTCAGAAAAAATCTGACTTTCTCCAATTCACTCAAAAATGGTGCCAAACGGTTGCAAATGCTCCTCTGAAAGGTTTGGCGGTCGAAACAGAAGGCTTTTTATCACAGGACAAGAAATCATCCCTCAACAACTTAACCGGCATAAAAAGATTTTTTTGAAAAAATCCCTAAGCCCCGGGGTCACAATTTCAGCAAAAATCTGATTTTCGGCAATTCACTCAAAAATGGTGCCAAACGGTTGCAAATCTTCCTCTGAAAGGTTTGGCGGTTGAAACAGAAGGCTTTTTATCACAGGACAAGAAATCAGCCCTCAACAACTTAACCGGCAGACATTTGTTTTTTTGAAAAAATTCGTAAGCCCCGGGGTCACAATTTCAGCAAAAATCTGATTTTCGGCAATTCACTCAAAAATGGTGCCAAAAGGTTTCAAATGCTCCTCTGAAAGGTTTGGCGGTCGAAACAGAAGGCTTTTTATCACAGGACAAGAAATCAGCCCTCGACAACTTAACCAGCAGAAAAAGATTTTTTTGAAAAAATTCGTAAGCCCCGGGGTCACAATTTCAGCAAAAATCGGATTTTTGGCAATTCAGTCAAAAATGGTGCCAAACGGTTGCAAATGCTTCTCTGAAAGTTTTGGCGATCGAAACAGAAGGCTTTTTATCACAGGACAAGAAATCAGCCCTCGACAACTTAAACGGCAGAAAAAGATTTTTTTGAAAAAATCCCTAAGCCCCGGGGTCACAAATTGAGCAAAAATCTGATTTTCGGCAATTCACTCAAAAATGGTGCCAAACGGTTGCAAATGCTCCTCTGAAAGGTTTGGCGGTCGAAACAGAAGGCTTTTTATCGCAGGACAAGAAATCAGCCCTCAACAACTTAACCGGCAGAAATAGATTTTTTTGAAAAAATCCCTAAGCCCCGGGGTCACAATTTCTGCAAATCTCTGATTTTTGGCAATTCACTCAAAAATGGTGCCAAACGGTTGCAAATGCTCCTCTGAAAGGTTTG
The DNA here is from genome assembly GCF_964106645.2 of Podarcis pityusensis. Lineage (NCBI taxonomy): Eukaryota > Metazoa > Chordata > Lepidosauria > Squamata > Lacertidae > Podarcis > Podarcis pityusensis. Next base: position 20,344 of record NW_028293471.1, read on the forward strand.
GCGGTCGAAAAAGAAGGCTTTTTATCACAGGACAAGAAATCAGCCCTCAACAACTTAACCGGCAGAAAAAGATTTTTTTTGAAAAAATCCCTAAGCCCCGGGGTCACAATTTCAGAAAAAATCTGATTTTCGGCAATTCACTCAAAAATGGTGCCAAACGGTTGCAAATGCTCCTCTGAAAGGTTTGGCGGTTGAAACAGAAGGCTTTTTATCACAGGACAAGAAATCCAGCCCTCAACAACTTAACCGGCAGAAATTTCTTTTTTTGAAAAAATTCGTAAGCCCCGGGGTCACAATTTCAACAAAAATCGGATTTTCGGCAATTCACTCAAAAATGGTGCCAAAAGGTTTCAAATGCACCTCTGAAAGGTTTGGCGGTCGAAACAGAAGGCTTTTTATCACAGGACAAGAAATCAGCCCTCGACAACTTAACCAGCAGAAAAAGATTTTTTTGAAAAAATTCGTAAGCCCCGGGGTCACAATTTCAGCAAAAATCGGATTTTTGGCAATTCACTCAAAAATCGTGCCAAACGGTTGCAAATGCTTCTCTGAAAGTTTTGGCGATCGAAACAGAAGGCTTTTTATCACAGGACAAGAAATCAGCCCTCGACAACTTAACCGGCAGAAAAAGATTTTTTTGAAAAAATCCCTAAGCCCCGGGGTCACAATTTCAGCAAAACTCTGATTTTTGGCAATTCACTCAAAAATGGTGCCAAACGGTTGGAAATGCTCCTCTGAAAGGTTTGGCGGTCGAAACAGAAGGCTTTTTATCACAGGACAAGAAATCAGCCCTCAACAACTTAACCGGCAGAAAAAGATTTCTTTGAAAAAATCCCTAAGCCCCGGGGTCACAATTTCAGCAAATAAATGACTTTCGGCAATTCACTCAAAAATGGTGCCAAAAGGTTTCAAATGCTCCCCTGAAGGGTTTGGCGGTCGAAACAGAAGGCTTTTTATCACAGGACAAGAAATCAGCCCTCGACAATTTAACCAGCAGAAAAAGATTTTTTTGAAAAAATTCGTAAGCCCCGGGGTCACAATTTCAGCAAAAATCTGATTTTTGGCAATTCACTCAAAAATGGTGCCAAACGGTTGCAAATGCTCCTCTGAAATGTTGGCGGTCGAAACAGAAGGCTTTTTATCACAGGACAAGAAATCAGCCCTCGACAACTTATCCGGCAGAAAAAGATTTTTTTGAAAAAAATCCCTAAGCCCCGGGGTCACAATTTCAGCAAAAATCGGATTTTAGGCAATTCACTCAAAAATGGTGCCAAACGGTTGCAAATGCTCCTCTGAAAGGTTTGGCGGTCGAAACAGAAGGCTTTTTATCACAGGAAAAGAAATCAGCCCTAAACAACTTAACCGGCAGAAAAAGATTTCTTTGAAAAAATCCCTAAACCCCGGGGTCACAATTTCAGCAAATAAATGACTTTCGGCAATTCACTCAAAAATGGTGCCAAAAGGTTTCAAATGCTCCCCTGAAGGGTTTGGCGGTCGAAACGGAAGGCTTTTTATCACAGGAGAAGAAATCAGCCCTTCGACAACTTAACCGGCAGGAAATTTTTTTTTGGAAAAAATCCCTAAGCCCCGGGGCTCACAATTTCAGAAAAAATCTGACTTTCTCCAATTCACTCAAAAATGGTGCCAAACGGTTGCAAATGCTCCTCTGAAAGGTTTGGCGGTCGAAACAGAATGCTTTTTATCACAGGACAAGAAATCATCCCTCAACAACTTAACCGGCAGAAAAAGATTTTTTTGAAAAAATCCCTAAGCCCCGGGGTCACATTTTCAGCAAAAATCTGATTTTCGGCAATTCACTCAAAAATGGTGCCAAAAGGTTTCAAATGCTCCTCTGAAAGGTTTGGCGGTCGAAACAGAAGGCTTTTTATCACAGGACAAGAAATCAGCCCTCGACAACTTAACCAGCAGAAAAAGATTTTTTTGAAAAAATTCGTAAGCCCCGGGGTCACAATTTCAGCAAAAATCGGATTTTTGGCAATTCAGTCAAAAATGGTGCCAAACGGTTGCAAATGCTTCTCTGAAAGTTTTGGCGATCGAAACAGAAGGCTTTTTATCACAGGACAAGAAATCAGCCCTCGACAACTTAACCGGCAGAAAAAGATTTCTTTGAAAAAATCCCTAAGCCCCGGGGTCACAATTTCAGCAAATATCTGACTTTCGGCAATTCACTCAACAATGGTGCCAAACGGTTGCAAATGCTCCTTTGAAAGGTTTGGCGGTCGAAACAGAATGCTTTTTATCACAGGACAAGAAATCATCCCTCAACAACTTAACCGGCATAAAAAGATTTTTTTGAAAAAATCCCTAAGCCCCGGGGTCACAATTTCAGCAAAAATCTGATTTTCGGCAATTCACTCAAAAATGGTGCCAAAAGGTTTCAAATGCTCCCCTGAAGGGTTTGGCGGTCGAAACGGAAGGCTTTTTATCACAGGAGAAGAAATCAGCCCTTCGACAACTTAACCGGCAGGAAATTTTTTTTTGGAAAAAATCCCTAAGCCCCGGGGCTCACAATTTCAGAAAAAATCTGACTTTCTCCAATTCACTCAAAAATGGTGCCAAACGGTTGCAAATGCTCCTCTGAAAGGTTTGGCGGTCGAAACAGAAGGCTTTTTATCACAGGACAAGAAATCATCCCTCAACAACTTAACCGGCATAAAAAGATTTTTTTGAAAAAATCCCTAAGCCCCGGGGTCACAATTTCAGCAAAAATCTGATTTTTGGCAATTCACTCAAAAATGGTGCCAAACGGTTGCAAATCTTCCTCTGAAAGGTTTGGCGGTTGAAACAGAAGGCTTTTTATCACAGGACAAGAAATCAGCCCTCAACAACTTAACCGGCAGACATTTGTTTTTTTGAAAAAATTCGTAAGCCCCGGGGTCACAATTTCAGCAAAAATCTGATTTTCGGCAATTCACTCAAAAATGGTGCCAAAAGGTTTCAAATGCTCCTCTGAAAGGTTTGGCGGTCGAAACAGAAGGCTTTTTATCACAGGACAAGAAATCAGCCCTCGACAACTTAACCAGCAGAAAAAGATTTTTTTGAAAAAATTCGTAAGCCCCGGGGTCACAATTTCAGCAAAAATCGGATTTTTGGCAATTCAGTCAAAAATGGTGCCAAACGGTTGCAAATGCTTCTCTGAAAGTTTTGGCGATCGAAACAGAAGGCTTTTTATCACAGGACAAGAAATCAGCCCTCGACAACTTAAACGGCAGAAAAAGATTTTTTTGAAAAAATCCCTAAGCCCCGGGGTCACAAATTGAGCAAAAATCTGATTTTCGGCAATTCACTCAAAAATGGTGCCAAACGGTTGCAAATGCTCCTCTGAAAGGTTTGGCGGTCGAAACAGAAGGCTTTTTATCACAGGACAAGAAATCAGCCCTCGACAACTTAACCGGCAGAAAAAGATTTTTTTTAAAAAAAATCTGTAAGCCCCGGGGTCACAATTTCAGCAAATAAATGACTTTCGGCAATTCACTCAAAAATGGTGCCAAAAGGTTTCAAATGCTCCCCTGAAGGGTTTGGCGGTCGAAACAGAAGGCTTTTTATCACAGGACAAGAAATCAGCCCTCGACAATTTAACCAGCAGAAAAAGATTTTTTTGAAAAAATTCGTAAGCCCCGGGGTCACAATTTCAGCAAAAATCTGATTTTTGGCAATTCACTCAAAAATGGTGCCAAACGGTTGCAAATGCTCCTCTGAAAGGTTGGCGGTCGAAACAGAAGGCTTTTTATCACAGGACAAGAAATCAGCCCTCGACAACTTATCCGGCAGAAAAAGATTTTTTTGAAAAAAATCCCTAAGCCCCGGGGTCACAATTTCAGCAAAAATCGGATTTTCGGCAATTCACTCAAAAATGGTGCCAAACGGTTGCAAATGCTCCTCTGAAAGGTTTGGCGGTCGAAACAGAAGGCTTTTTATCACAGGAAAAGAAATCAGCCCTAAACAACTTAACCGGCAGAAAAAGATTTCTTTGAAAAAATCCCTAAACCCCGGGGTCACAATTTCAGCAAATAAATGACTTTCGGCAATTCACTCAAAAATGGTGCCAAACGGTTGCAAATGCTCCCCTGAAGGGTTTGGCGGTCGAAACGGAAGGCTTTTTATCACAGGAGAAGAAATCAGCCCTTCGACAACTTAACCGGCAGGAAATTTTTTTTTGGAAAAAATCCCTAAGCCCCGGGGCTCACAATTTCAGAAAAAATCTGACTTTCTCCAATTCACTCAAAAATGGTGCCAAACGGTTGCAAATGCTCCTCTGAAAGGTTTGGCGGTCGAAACAGAAGGCTTTTTATCACAGGACAAGAAATCATCCCTCAACAACTTAACCGGCATAAAAAGATTTTTTTGAAAAAATCCCTAAGCCCCGGGGTCACAATTTCAGCAAAAATCTGATTTTCGGCAATTCACTCAAAAATGGTGCCAAACGGTTGCAAATCTTCCTCTGAAAGGTTTGGCGGTTGAAACAGAAGGCTTTTTATCACAGGACAAGAAATCAGCCCTCAACAACTTAACCGGCAGACATTTGTTTTTTTGAAAAAATTCGTAAGCCCCGGGGTCACAATTTCAGCAAAAATCTGATTTTCGGCAATTCACTCAAAAATGGTGCCAAAAGGTTTCAAATGCTCCTCTGAAAGGTTTGGCGGTCGAAACAGAAGGCTTTTTATCACAGGACAAGAAATCAGCCCTCGACAACTTAACCAGCAGAAAAAGATTTTTTTGAAAAAATTCGTAAGCCCCGGGGTCACAATTTCAGCAAAAATCGGATTTTTGGCAATTCAGTCAAAAATGGTGCCAAACGGTTGCAAATGCTTCTCTGAAAGTTTTGGCGATCGAAACAGAAGGCTTTTTATCACAGGACAAGAAATCAGCCCTCGACAACTTAAACGGCAGAAAAAGATTTTTTTGAAAAAATCCCTAAGCCCCGGGGTCACAAATTGAGCAAAAATCTGATTTTCGGCAATTCACTCAAAAATGGTGCCAAACGGTTGCAAATGCTCCTCTGAAAGGTTTGGCGGTCGAAACAGAAGGCTTTTTATCGCAGGACAAGAAATCAGCCCTCAACAACTTAACCGGCAGAAATAGATTTTTTTGAAAAAATCCCTAAGCCCCGGGGTCACAATTTCTGCAAATCTCTGATTTTTGGCAATTCACTCAAAAATGGTGCCAAACGGTTGCAAATGCTCCTCTGAAAGGTTTGGCGGTCGAAAAAGAAGGCTTTTTATCACAGGACAAGAAATCAGCCCTCAACAACTTAACCGGCAGAAAAAGATTTTTTTTGAAAAAATCCCTAAGCCCCGGGGTCACAATTTCAGAAAAAATCTGATTTTCGGCAATTCACTCAAAAATGGTGCCAAACGGTTGCAAATGCTCCTCTGAAAGGTTTGGCGGTTGAAACAGAAGGCTTTTTATCACAGGACAAGAAATCCAGCCCTCAACAACTTAACCGGCAGAAATTTCTTTTTTTGAAAAAATTCGTAAGCCCCGGGGTCACAATTTCAACAAAAATCGGATTTTCGGCAATTCACTCAAAAATGGTGCCAAAAGGTTTCAAATGCACCTCTGAAAGGTTTGGCGGTCGAAACAGAAGGCTTTTTATCACAGGACAAGAAATCAGCCCTCGACAACTTAACCAGCAGAAAAAGATTTTTTTGAAAAAATTCGTAAGCCCCGGGGTCACAATTTCAGCAAAAATCGGATTTTTGGCAATTCACTCAAAAATGGTGCCAAACGGTTGCAAATGCTTCTCTGAAAGTTTTGGCGATCGAAACAGAAGGCTTTTTATCACAGGACAAGAAATCAGCCCTCGACAACTTAACCGGCAGAAAAAGATTTTTTTTGAAAAAATCCCTAAGCCCCGGGGTCACAATTTCAGCAAAACTCTGATTTTCGGCAATTCACTCAAAAATGGTGCCAAACGGTTGGAAATGCTCCTCTGAAAGGTTTGGCGGTCGAAACAGAAGGCTTTTTATCACAGGACAAGAAATCAGCCCTCAACAACTTAACCGGCAGAAATTTCTTTTTTTGAAAAAATCCCTAAGCCCCGGGGTCACAATTTCAGAAAAAATCTGACTTTCTCCAATTCACTCAAAAATGGTGCCTAACGGTTGCAAATGCTCTTCTGAAAGGTTTGGCGGTCAAAACAGAGGGCTTTTTATCACAGGACAAGAAATCAGCCCTCAACAACTTAACCGGCATAAAAAGATTTTTTTGAAAAAATCCCTAAGCCCCGGGGTCACAATTTCAGCAAAAATCTGATTTTCGGCAATTCACTCAAAAATGGTGCCAAACGGTTGCAAATGCTCCCCTGAAAGTTTTGGCGGTCGAAACGGAAGGCTTTTTATCACAGGACAAGAAATCAGCCCTTCTACAACTTAACCGGCAGGAAATTTTTTTTTTGAAAAAATCCCTAAGCCCCGGGGTCACACTTTCAGAAAAAATCTGACTTTCTCCAATTCACTCAAAAATGGTGCCAAACGGTTGCAAATGCTCCTCTGAAAGGTTTGGCGGTCGAAACAGAAGGCTTTTTATCACAGGACAAGAAATCAGCCCTCAACAACTTAAGAGGTAGAAAAAGATTTTTTTGAAAAAATCCCTAAGCCCCGGGGTCACAATTTCAGCAAAAATCTGATTTTCGGCAATTCACTCAAAAATGGTGCCAAACGTTTGCAAATGCTCCTCTGAAAGGTTGGCGGTCGAAACAGAAGGCTTTTTATCACAGGACAAGAAATCAGCCCTCGACAACTTAACCGGCAGAAAAAGATTTTTTTGAAAAATTCCCTAAACCCCGGGGTCCCAATTTCAGCAAAAATCTGACTTTCTCCAATTCACTCAAAAATGGTGCCAAACAGTTCCAAATGTTCCTCTGAAAGGTTTGGCGGTCGAAACAGAAGGCTTTTTATCACAGGACAGGAAATCAGCCCTCAACAACTTTACAGGCAGAAAAAGATTTTTTTGAAAAACTCCCTAAGCCCCGGGGTCCCAATTTCGGCAAAAATCTGATTTTCGGCAATTCACTCAAAAATGGTGCCAAACGGTTGCAAATGCTCCTCTGAAAGGTTTGGCGGTCGAAACAGAAGGCTTTTTATCACAGGACAAGAAATCAGCCCTCAACAACTTAACCGGCAGAAAAAGATTTTTTTAAAAAAAATCTGTAAGCCCCGGGGTCACAATTTCAGCAAAAATCTGATTTTCGGCAATTCACTCAAAAATGGTGCCGAACGGTTGCAAATGCACCCCTGAAAGTTTTGGCGGTCGAAACGGAAGGCTTTTTATCACAGGACAAGAAATCAGCCCTTCTACAACTTAACCGGCAGGAAATTTTTTTTTTGAAAAAATCCCTAAGCCCCGGGGTCACACTTTCAGAAAAAATCTGACTTTCTCCAATTCACTCAAAAATGGTGCCAAACGGTTGCAAATGCTCCTCTGAAAGGTTTGGCGGTCGAAACAGAAGGCTTTTTATCACAGGACAAGAAATCAGCCCTCAACAACTTAAGAGGTAGAAAAAGATTTTTTTGAAAAAATCCCTAAGCCCCGGGGTCACAATTTCAGCAAAAATCTGATTTTCGGCAATTCACTCAAAAATGGTGCCAAACGTTTGCAAATGCTCCTCTGAAAGGTTGGCGGTCGAAAAAGAAGGCTTTTTGTGGATCGAGGGCCCCGACCCCGCTAAGTGAAATAAATACACATGGACACATGGTATAAGGTTAATGGGCAAGAAAAGGCCACAACTTTATTGATTACAGCAGTGAAAAGGTATTGGCTTAGGCATTGGATGACTATAGGTGGTGGGTTTATTCAACAGTAGGTGGAGCCTGTTGATGCTCATCCAACTATAGGCTCACCCCCTGATGTCACCGAGGGTCGTGCCATGGCCTCCCGCCAAGCAGACATCGGACGGAATACACGACCGACAGATTCCTTTAACGGAATAACCCACGGTAGATAGCATAGGCGATGGCCACACCTAGCCCTTGACATAGCACAACACATGAATCCAATGCCTAACCTACCCACCAATACCACAAAAGTTGTGACGATTGCTACGAGGTAGGCGAAAAAACCAAAAAGCCTAATGCCAAATAGAAAAATTCCTACCAGGCCCCCCAGACAACCGGGGCAACCAACCTAAGGTCCATAGCAAGGCCAAAAACCTAGACCCTGAGCTAAATGGGAGTGGAGGGTGGGTGACTCGCTGCAGGACGACGAGGACTGAGGGGGAGGACAAGGAGGGGCAGGGGCTAAGGCCCCTGCCAGGGCGGAGTCCGGGCTCCCGCCCACAACCACTCCCCTCTCTTGCAGGGAGGAGAGTCTTTATCACAGGACAAGAAATCAGCCCTCGACAACTTAACCGGCAGAAAAAGATTTTTTTGAAAAAATCCGTAAGCCCCGGGGTCACAATTTCAGCAAAAATCTGACTTTCTCCAATTCACTCAAAAATGGTGCCAAACGGTTCCAAATGTTCCTCTGAAAGGTTTGGCGGTCGAAACAGAAGGCTTTTTATCACAGGACAAGAAATCAGCCCTCGACAACTTAACCGGCAGAAAAAGATTTTTTTTAAAAAAAATCTGTAAGCCCCGGGGTCACAATTTCAGCAAAAATCTGATTTTCGGCAATTCACTCAAAAATGGTGCCGAACGGTTGCAAATGCACCCCTGAAAGTTTTGGCGGTCGAAACGGAAGGCTTTTTATCACAGGACAAGAAATCAGCCCTTCTACAACTTAACCGGCAGGAAATTTTTTTTTTGAAAAAATCCCTAAGCCCCGGGGTCACACTTTCAGAAAAAATCTGACTTTCTCCAATTCACTCAAAAATGGTGCCAAACGGTTGCAAATGCTCCTCTGAAAGGTTTGGCGGTCGAAACAGAAGGCTTTTTATCACAGGACAAGAAATCAGCCCTCAACAACTTAAGAGGTAGAAAAAGATTTTTTTGAAAAAATCCCTAAGCCCCGGGGTCACAATTTCAGCAAAAATCTGATTTTCGGCAATTCACTCAAAAATGGTGCCAAACGTTTGCAAATGCTCCTCTGAAAGGTTGGCGGTCGAAAAAGAAGGCTTTTTGTGGATCGAGGGCCCCGACCCCGCTAAGTGAAATAAATACACATGGACACATGGTATAAGGTTAATGGGCAAGAAAAGGCCACAACTTTATTGATTACAGCAGTGAAAAGGTATTGGCTTAGGCATTGGATGACTATAGGTGGTGGGTTTATTCAACAGTAGGTGGAGCCTGTTGATGCTCATCCAACTATAGGCTCACCCCCTGATGTCACCGAGGGTCGTGCCATGGCCTCCCGCCAAGCAGACATCGGACGGAATACACGACCGACAGATTCCTTTAACGGAATAACCCACGGTAGATAGCATAGGCGATGGCCACACCTAGCCCTTGACATAGCACAACACATGAATCCAATGCCTAACCTACCCACCAATACCACAAAAGTTGTGACGATTGCTACGAGGTAGGCGAAAAAACCAAAAAGCCTAATGCCAAATAGAAAAATTCCTACCAGGCCCCCCAGACAACCGGGGCAACCAACCTAAGGTCCATAGCAAGGCCAAAAACCTAGACCCTGAGCTAAATGGGAGTGGAGGGTGGGTGACTCGCTGCAGGACGACGAGGACTGAGGGGGAGGACAAGGAGGGGCAGGGGCTAAGGCCCCTGCCAGGGCGGAGTCCGGGCTCCCGCCCACAACCACTCCCCTCTCTTGCAGGGAGGAGAGTCTTTATCACAGGACAAGAAATCAGCCCTCGACAACTTAACCGGCAGAAAAAGATTTTTTTGAAAAAATCCGTAAGCCCCGGGGTCACAATTTCAGCAAAAATCTGACTTTCTCCAATTCACTCAAAAATGGTGCCAAACGGTTCCAAATGTTCCTCTGAAAGGTTTGGCGGTCGAAACAGAAGGCTTTTTATCACAGGACAAGAAATCAGCCCTCAACAACTTTACAGGCAGAAAAAGATTTTTTTGAAAAACTCCCTAAGCCCCGGGGTCACAATTTCGGCAAAAATCTGATTTTCGGCAATTCACTCAAAAATGGTGCCAAACGGTTGCAAATGCTCCTCTGAAAGGTTTGGCGGTCGAAACAGAAGGCTTTTTATCACAGGACAAGAAATCAGCCCTCAACAACTTAACCGGCAGAAAAAGATTTTTTTGAAAAAATCCGTAAGCCCCAGGGTCACAATTTCAGCAAATATCTGACTTTCGGCAATACACTCAAAAATGGTGCCAAACGGTTGTAAATGCTCCTCTGAAAGGTTTGGCGGTCGAAACAGAAGGCTTTTTATCACAGGACAAGAAATCAGCCCTCAACAACTTAATCGGCAGAAAAAGATTTTTTTGAAAAAATTCTAAGCCCCGGGGTCACAATTTCAGCAAAAATCTGATTTTCGGCAATTCACTCAAAAATGGTGACGAACGGTTGCAAATGCTCCTCTGAAACGTTTGGCGGTCGAAACAGAAGGCTTTTTATCACAGGACAAGAAATCAGCCCTCGACAACTTAACCGGCAGAAAAAGATTTTTTTGAAAAAATCCCTAAGCCCCGGGGTCACAATTTCAGCAAAAATCTGACTTTCTCCAATTCACTCAAAAATGGTGCCAAACGGTTGCAAATGTTCCTCTGAAAGGTTTGGCAGTCGAAACAGAAGGCTTTTTATCACAGGACAAGAAATCAGCCCTCAACAACTTTACAGGCAGAAAAAGATTTTTTTGAAAAACTCCCTAAGCCCCGGGGTCACAATTTCGGCAAAAATCTGATTTTCGGCAATTCACTCAAAAATAGTGCCAAACGGTTGCAAATGCTCCTCTGAAAGGTTTGGCGGTCGAAACAGAAGGCTTTTTATCACAGGACAAGAAATCAGCCCTCAACAACTTAACCGGCAGAAAAAGATTTTTTTGAAAAAATCCGTAAGCCCCAGGGTCACAATTTCAGCAAATATCTGACTTTCTGCAATTCACACAAAAATGGTGCCAGACGGTTGCAAATGCTCCCCTGAAAGTTTTGGCGGTCGAAACGGAAGGCTTTTTATCACAGGACAAGAAATCAGCCCTCGACAAGTTAACCGGTAGAAAAAGATTTTTTTGAAAAAATCCCTAAGCCCCGGGGTCACAATTTCAGAAAAAATCTGACTTTCTCCAATTCACTCAACAATGGTGCCAAACGGTTGCAAATGCTCCTCTGAAAGGTTTGGCGGTCGAAACAGAAGTCTTTTTATCACAGGACAAGAAATCAGCCCTCAACAACTTAACCGGCATAAAAAGATTTTTTTGAAAAAATCCCTAAGCCCCGGGGTCACAATTTCAGCAAAAATCTGATTTTCGGCAATTCACTCAAAAATGGTGCCAAACGGTTGCAAATGCTCCTCTGAAAGGTTTGGCGGTCGAAACAGAAGGCTTTTTATCACAGGACAAGAAATCAGCCGTCAACAACTTAACCGGCAGAAAAAGATTTTTTTGAAAAAATCCGTAAGCCCCGGGGTCACAATTTCAGAAAAAAATCTGACTTTCTCCAATTCACTCAAAAATGGTGCCAAACGGTTGCAAATGCTCCTCTGAAAGGTTTGGCGGTCGAAACAGAAGGCTTTTTATCACAGGACAAGAAATCAGCCCTCAACAACCTAACCGGCATAAAAAGATTTTTTTGAAAAAATCCCTATGCCCCGGGGCCACAATTTCAGCAAAAATCTGATTTTCGGCAATTCACTCAAAAATGGTGCCAAACGGTTGTAAATGCTCCTCTGAAAGGTTTGGAGGTCGAAACAGAAGGCTTTTTATCACAGGACAAGAAATCAGCCCTCAACAACTTAACCGGCATAAAAAGATTTTTTTGAAAAAATCCCTAAGCCCCGGGGTCACAATTTCAGCAAATATCTGACTTTCGGCAATTCACTCAAAAATGGTGCCAAACGGTTGCAAATGCTCCTCTGAAAGTTTTGGCGGTCGAAACGGAAGGCTTTTTATCACAGGACAAGAAATCAGCCCTTCGACAACTTAACCAGCAGGAAAAATTTTTTTTGAAAAAATCCCTAAGCCCCGGGGTCACAATTTCAGAAAAAAATCTGACTTTCTCCAATTCACTCAAAAATGGTGCCAAACGGTTGCAAATGCTCCCCTGAAAGTTTTGGCGGTCGAAACGGAAGGCTTTTTATCACAGGACAAGAAATCAGCCCTTCGACAACTTAACCAGCAGGAAAAATTTTTTTTGAAAAAATCCCTAAGCCCCGGGGTCACAATTTCAGAAAAAAATCTGACTTTCTCCAATTCACATAAAAATGGTGCCAGACGGTTGCAAATGCTCCCCTGAAAGTTTTGGCGGTCGAAACGGAAGGCTTTTTATCACAGGACAAGAAATCAGCCCTTCTACAACTTAACCGGCAGGAAATTTTTTTTTTGAAAAAATCCCTAAGCCCCGGGGTCACACTTTCAGAAAAAATCTGACTTTCTCCAATTCACTCAAAAATGGTGCCAAACGGTTGCAAATGCTCCTCTGAAAGGTTTGGCGGTCGAAACAGAAGGCTTTTTATCACAGGACAAGAAATCAGCCCTCAACAACTTAAGAGGTAGAAAAAGATTTTTTTGAAAAAATCCCTAAGCCCCGGGGTCACAATTTCAGCAAAAATCTGATTTTCGGCAATTCACTCAAAAATGGTGCCAAACGTTTGCAAATGCTCCTCTGAAAGGTTGGCGGTCGAAACAGAAGGCTTTTTATCACAGGACAAGAAATCAGCCCTCGACAACTTAACCGGCAGAAAAAGATTTTTTTGAAAAAATCCGTAAGCCCCGGGGTCACAATTTCAGCAAAAATCTGACTTTCTCCAATTCACTCAAAAATGGTGCCAAACGGTTCCAAATGTTCCTCTGAAAGGTTTGGCGGTCGAAACAGAAGGCTTTTTATCACAAGACAAGAAATCAGCCCTCAACAACTTAAGAGGTAGAAAAAGATTTTTTTGAAAAACTCCCTAAGCCCCGGGGTCACAATTTCGGCAAAACTCTGATTTTCGGCAATTCACTCAAAAATGGTGCCAAACGGTTGCAAATGCTCCTCTGAAAGGTTTGGCGGTCGAAACAGAAGGCTTTTTATCACAGGACAAGAAATCAGCCCTCGACAACTTAACCGGCAGAAAAAGATTTTTTTGAAAAACTCCCTAAGCCCCGGGGTCACAATTTCGGCAAAAATCTGATTTTCGGCAATTCACTCAAAAATGGTGCCAAACGGTTCCAAATGTTCCTCTGAAAGGTTTGGCGGTCGAAACAGAAGGCTTTTTATCACAGGACAAGAAATCAGCCCTCAACAACTTTACAGGCAGAAAAAGATTTTTTTGAAAAACTCCCTAAGCCCCGGGGTCACAATTTCGGCAAAAATCTGATTTTCGGCAATTCACTCAAAAATGGTGCCAAACGGTTGCAAATGCTCCTCTGAAAGGTTTGGCGGTCGAAACAGAAGGCTTTTTATCACAGGACAAGAAATCAGCCCTCAACAACTTAACCGGCAGAAAAATATTTTTTTGAAAAAATCCGTAAGCCCCGGGGTCACAATTTCAGCAAAAATCTGATTTTCGGCAATTCACTCAAAAATGGTGCCAAACGGTTGCAAATGCTCCTCTGAAAGGTTTGGCGCTCGAAACAGAAGGCTTTTTATCACAGGACAAGAAATCAGCCCTCAACAACTTAAGAGGTAGAAAAAGATTTTTTTGAAAAAATCCCTAAGCCCCGGGGTCACAATTTCAGAAAAAATCTGACTTTCTCCAATTCACTCAAAAATGGTGCCAAACGGTTGCAAATGCTCTTCTGAAAGGTTTGGCGGTCGAAACAGAAGGCTTTTTATCACAGGACAAGAAATCAGCCATCAACAACTTAACCGGCAGAAAAAGATTTTTTTGAAAAAATCCGTAAGCCCCGGGGTCACAATTTCAGCAAAAATCTGACTTTCTCCAATTCACTCAAAAATGGTGCCAAACGGTTCCAAATGTTCCTCTGAAAGGTTTGGCGGTCGAAACAGAAGGCTTTTTATCACAGGACAAGAAATCAGCCCTCAACAACTTTACAGGCAGAAAAAGATTTTTTTGAAAAACTCCCTAAGCCCCGGGGTCACAATTTCGGCAAAAATCTGATTTTCGGCAATTCACTCAAAAATGGTGCCAAACGGTTGCAAATGCTCCTCTGAAAGGTTTGGCGGTCGAAACAGAAGGCTTTTTATCACAGGACAAGAAATCAGCCCTCAACAACTTTACAGGCAGAAAAAGATTTTTTTGAAAAACTCCCTAAGCCCCGGGGTCACAATTTCGGCAAAAATCTGATTTTCGGCAATTCACTCAAAAATGGTGCCAAACGGTTGCAAATGCTCCTCTGAAAGGTTTGGCGGTCGAAACAGAAGGCTTTTTATCACAGGACAAGAAATCAGCCCTCAACAACTTAACCGGCAGAAAAATATTTTTTTGAAAAAATCCGTAAGCCCCGGGGTCACAATTTCGGCAAAAATCTGATTTTCGGCAATTCACTCAAAAATGGTGCCAAACGGTTGCAAATGCTCCTCTGAAAGGTTTGGCGCTCGAAACAGAAGGCTTTTTATCACAGGACAAGAAATCAGCCCTCAACAACTTAAGAGGTAGAAAAAGATTTTTTTGAAAAAATCCCTAAGCCCCGGGGTCACAATTTCAGAAAAAATCTGACTTTCTCCAATTCACTCAAAAATGGTGCCAAACGGTTGCAAATGCTCTTCTGAAAGGTTTGGCGGTCGAAACAGAAGGCTTTTTATCACAGGACAAGAAATCAGCCATCAACAACTTAACCGGCATAAAAAGATTTTTTTGAAAAAATCCGTAAGCCCCGGGGTCACAATTTCAGCAAAAATCTGACTTTCTCCAATTCACTCAAAAATGGTGCCAAACGGTTCCAAATGTTCCTCTGAAAGGTTTGGCGGTCGAAACAGAAGGCTTTTTATCACAGGACAAGAAATCAGCCCTCAACAACTTTACAGGCAGAAAAAGATTTTTTTGAAAAACTCCCTAAGCCCCGGGGTCACAATTTCGGCAAAAATCTGATTTTCGGCAATTCACTCAAAAATGGTGCCAAACGGTTGCAAATGCTCCTCTGATAGGTTTGGCGGTCGAAACAGAAGGCTTTTTATCACAGGACAAGAAATCAGCCCTCAACAACTTAACCGGCAGAAAAAGATTTTTTTGAAAAAATCCCTAAGCCCCGGGGTCACAATTTCAGCAAAAATCTGATTTTCGGCAATTCACTCAAAAATGGTGCCAAACGGTTGCAAATGCTCCTCTGAAAGGTTTGGCAGTCGAAACAGAATGCTTTTTATCACAGGACAAGAAATCAGCCCTCAACAACTTAACCGGCAGAAAAAGATTTTTTTTAAAAAAAATCTGTAAGCCCCGGGGTCACAATTTCAGCAAAAATCTGATTTTCGGCAATTCACTCAAAAATGGTGCCGAACGGTTGCAAATGCACCCCTGAAAGTTTTGGCGGTCGAAACGGAAGGCTTTTTATCACAGGACAAGAAATCAGCCCTCAACAACTTAAGAGGTAGAAAAAGATTTTTTTGAAAAAATCCCTAAGCCCCGGGGTCACAATTTCAGCAAAAATCTGATTTTCGGCAATTCACTCAAAAATGGTGCCAAACGTTTGCAAATGCTCCTCTGAAAGGTTGGCGGTCGAAAAAGAAGGCTTTTTATCACAGGACAAGAAATCAGCCCTCGACAACTTAACCGGCAGAAAAAGATTTTTTTGAAAAACTCCCTAAGCCCCGGGGTCACAATTTCGGCAAAAATCTGATTTTCGGCAATTCACTCAAAAATGGTGCCAAACGGTTCCAAATGTTCCTCTGAAAGGTTTGGCGGTCGAAACAGAAGGCTTTTTATCACAGGACAAGAAATCAGCCCTCAACAACTTTACAGGCAGAAAAAGATTTTTTTGAAAAACTCCCTAAGCCCCGGGGTCACAATTTCGGCAAAAATCTGATTTTCGGCAATTCACTCAAAAATGGTGCCAAACGGTTGCAAATGCTCCTCTGAAAGGTTTGGCGGTCGAAACAGAAGGCTTTTTATCACAGGACAAGAAATCAGCCCTCAACAACTTAACCGGCAGAAAAATATTTTTTTGAAAAAATCCGTAAGCCCCGGGGTCACAATTTCAGCAAAAATCTGATTTTCGGCAATTCACTCAAAAATGGTGCCAAACGGTTGCAAATGCTCCTCTGAAAGGTTTGGCGCTCGAAACAGAAGGCTTTTTATCACAGGACAAGAAATCAGCCCTCAACAACTTAAGAGGTAGAAAAAGATTTTTTTGAAAAAATCCCTAAGCCCCGGGGTCACAATTTCAGAAAAAATCTGACTTTCTCCAATTCACTCAAAAATGGTGCCAAACGGTTGCAAATGCACCCCTGAAAGTTTTGGCGGTCGAAACGGAAGGCTTTTTATCACAGGACAAGAAATCAGCCCTTCTACAACTTAACCGGCAGGAAATTTTTTTTTTGAAAAAATCCCTAAGCCCCAAGGTCACACTTTCAGAAAAAATCTGACTTTCTCCAATTCACTCAAAAATGGTGCCAAACGGTTGCAAATGCTCCTCTGAAAGGTTTGGCGGTCGAAACAGAAGGCTTTTTATCACAAGACAAGAAATCAGCCCTCAACAACTTAAGAGGTAGAAAAAGATTTTTTTGAAAAAATCCCTAAGCCCCGGGGTCACAATTTCAGCAAAAATCTGATTTTCGGCAATTCACTCAAAAATGGTGCCAAACGTTTGCAAATGCTCCTCTGAAAGGTTGGCGGTCGAAAAAGAAGGCTTTTTATCACAGGACAAGAAATCAGCCCTCGACAACTTAACCGGCAGAAAAAGATTTTTTTGAAAAACTCCCTAAGCCCCGGGGTCACAATTTCGGCAAAAATCTGATTTTCGGCAATTCACTCAAAAATGGTGCCAAACGGTTCCAAATGTTCCTCTGAAAGGTTTGGCGGTCGAAACAGAAGGCTTTTTATCACAGGACAAGAAATCAGCCCTCAACAACTTTACAGGCAGAAAAAGATTTTTTTGAAAAACTCCCTAAGCCCCGGGGTCACAATTTCGGCAAAAATCTGATTTTCGGCAATTCACTCAAAAATGGTGCCAAACGGTTGCAAATGCTCCTCTGAAAGGTTTGGCGGTCGAAACAGAAGGCTTTTTATCACAGGACAAGAAATCAGCCCTCAACAACTTAACCGGCAGAAAAATATTTTTTTGAAAAAATCCGTAAGCCCCAGGGTCACAATTTCAGCAAATATCTGACTTTCGGCAATACACTCAAAAATGGTGCCAAACGGTTGTAAATGCTCCTCTGAAAGGTTTGGCGGTCGAAACAGAAGGCTTTTTATCACAGGACAAGAAATCAGCCCTTCTACAACTTAACCGGCAGGAAATTTTTTTTTTGAAAAAATCCCTAAGCCCCGGGGTCACAATTTCATCAAAAATCTGATTTTCGGCAATTCACTCAAAAATGGTGCCAAACGGTTGCAAATGCTCCTCTGAAATGTTGGCGGTCGAAAAAGAAGGCTTTTTATCACAGGACAAGAAATCAGCCCTCAAAAACATAACTGGCAGAAAAAGATTTTTTTGAAAAAATCCCTAAGCCCCGGGGTCACAATTTCAGCAAAAATCTGATTTTCGGCAATTCACTCAAAAATGGTGCCAAACGGTTGCAAATGCTCCTCTGAAAGGTTTGGCGCTCGAAACAGAAGGCTTTTTATCACAGGACAAGAAATCAGCCCTCAACAACTTAAGAGGTAGAAAAAGATTTTTTTGAAAAAATCCCTAAGCCCCGGGGTCACAATTTCAGAAAAAATCTGACTTTCTCCAATTCACTCAAAAATGGTGCCAAACGGTTGCAAATGCTCTTCTGAAAGGTTTGGCGGTCGAAACAGAAGGCTTTTTATCACAGGACAAGAAATCAGCCATCAACAACTTAACCGGCATAAAAAGATTTTTTTGAAAAAATCCCTAAGCCCCGGGGTCACAATTTCAGCAAAAATCTGATTTTCGGCAATTCACTCAAAAATGGTGCCAAACGGTTGCAAATGCTCCTCTGAAAGGTTTGGCGGTCGAAAAAGAAGGCTTTTTATCACAGGACAAGAAATCAGCCGTCAACAACTTAACCGGCAGAAAAAGATTTTTTTGAAAAAATCCGTAAGCCCCGGGGTCACAATTTCAGAAAAAAATCTGACTTTCTCCAATTCACTCAAAAATGGTGCCAAACGGTTGCAAATGCTCCTCTGAAAGGTTTGGCGGTCGAAACAGAAGGCTTTTTATCACAGGACAAGAAATCAGACCTCAACAACCTAACCGGCATAAAAAGATTTTTTTGAAAAAATCCCTATGCCCCGGGGCCACAATTTCAGCAAAAATCTGATTTTCGGCAATTCACTCAAAAATGGTGCCAAACGGTTGTAAATGCTCCTCTGAAAGGTTTGGAGGTCGAAACAGAAGGCTTTTTATCAAAGGACAAGAAATCAGCCCTCAACAACTTAACCGGCATAAAAAGATTTTTTTGAAAAAATCCCTAAGCCCCGGGGTCACAATTTCAGAAAAAAATCTGACTTTCTCCAATTCACATAAAAATGGTGCCAGACGGTTGCAAATGCTCCCCTGAAAGTTTTGGTGGGCCAAACGGAAGGCTTTTTATCACAGGACAAGAAATCAGCCCTTCTACAACTTAACAGGCAGGAAATTTTTTTTTTTGAAAAAATCCCTAAGCCCCGGGGTCACAATATCAGCAAAAATCTGATTTTCGGCAATTCACTCAAAAATGGTGCCGAACGGTTGCAAATGCTCCTCTGAAAGGTTTGGCGGTCGAAACGGAAGTCTTTTTATCACAGGACAAGAAATCAGCCCTCAACAAGTTAACCGGTAGAAAAAGATTTTTTTGAAAAACTCCCTAAGCCCCGGGGTCACAATTTCAGCAAAAATCTGATTTTCGGCAATTCACTCAAAAATGGTGCCGAACGGTTGCAAATGCTCCTCTGAAAGGTTTGGCAGTCGAAACGGAAGGCTTTTTATCACAGGACAAGAAATCAGCGCTTCGACAACTTAACCAGCAGGAAATTTTTTTTTTGAAAAAATCCCTAAGCCCCGGGGTCACAATTTCAGAAAAAAATCTGACTTTCTCCAATTCACTCAAAAATGGTGCCAAAGGGTTGC
Source organism: Podarcis pityusensis (assembly GCF_964106645.2). Lineage (NCBI taxonomy): Eukaryota > Metazoa > Chordata > Lepidosauria > Squamata > Lacertidae > Podarcis > Podarcis pityusensis. The sequence continues at coordinate 39,545 of NW_028293471.1, forward strand.
AAATGCTCTTCTGAAAGGTTTGGCGGTCGAAACAGAAGGCTTTTTATCACAGGACAAGAAATCAGCCCTCAACAACCTAACCGGCATAAAAAGATTTTTTTGAAAAAATCCCTATGCCCCGGGGTCACAATTTCAGCAAAAATCTGATTTTCGGCAATTCACTCAAAAATGGTGCCAAACGGTTGTAAATGCTCCTCTGAAAGGTTTGGCGGTCGAAACAGAAGGCTTTTTATCACAGGACAAGAAATCAGCCCTCAACAACTTAATCGGCAGAAAAAGATTTTTTTGAAAAAATCCCTAAGCCCCGGGGTCACAATTTCAGCAAAAATCTGATTTTCGGCAATTCACTCAAAAATGGTGCCAAACGGTTGCAAATGCTCCTCTGAAAGGTTAGGCAGTCGAAAAAGAAGGCTTTTTATCACAGGACAAGAAATCAGCCCTCAACAAGTTAACCGGCAGAAAAAGATTTTTTTGAAAAAATCCCTAAGCCCCGGTGTCACAATTTCAGAAAATATCTGACTTTCTGCAATTCACACAAAAATGGTGCCAAACGGTTGCAAATGCTCCTCTGAAAGGTTTGGCGGTCGAAACAGAAGGCTTTTTATCACAGGACAAGAAATCAGCCCTCGACAACTTAACCGGCAGAAAAAGATTTTTTTGAAAAAATCCCTAAGCCCCGGGGTCACAATTTCAGCAAAAATCTGATTTTCGGCAATTCACTCAAAAATGGTGCCAAACGGTTGCAAATGCTCCTCTGAAAGGTTTGGCGGTCGAAACAGAAGGCTTTTTATCACAGGACAAGAAATCAGCCCTCAACAACTTAACCGGCAGAAAAATTTTTTTTTGAAAAATCCCTAAGCCCTGGGGTCACAATTTGAGCAAAAATCTGATTTTCGGCAATTCACTCAAAAATGTTGCCAAACGGTTGCAAATGTTCCTCTGAAAGGTTTGGCGGTCGAAACAGAAGGCTTTTTATCACAAGACAAGAAATCAGCCCTCAAAAACTTTACAGGCAGAAAAAAATTTTTTTGAAAAACTCCCTAAGCCCCGGGGTCACAATTTCGGCAAAAATCTGATTTTCGGCAATTCACTCAAAAATGGTGCCAAACGGTTGTAAATGCTCCCCTGAAGGTTTGGCGGTCGAAACAGAAGGCTTTTTATCACAGGACAAGAAATCAGCCCTCAACAAGTTAACCGGCAGAAAAAGATTTTTTTGAAAAAATCCCTAAGCCCCGGGGTCACAATTTCAGAAAATATCTGACTTTCTGCAATTCACACAAAAATGGTGCCAAACGGTTGCAAATGCTCCCCTGAAAGTTTTGGCGGTCGAAACCGAAGGCTTTTTATCAGAGGACAAGAAATCAGCCCTCAACAACTTCACCGGCAGAAAAAGAATTTTTTGAAAAAATCCCTAAGCCCCGATGTCACAATTTCAGCAAATATCTGATTTTCGGCAATTCACTCAAAAATGGTGCCAAACGATTGCAAATGCTCCCCTGAAAGTTTTGGCAGTCGAAACGGAAGGCTTTTTATCACAGGACAAGAAATCAGCCCTCGACAACTTAACCGGCAGAAAAAGATTTTTTTTTGAAAAAATCCCTAAGCCCCGGGTCACAATTTCAGCAAAAATCTGATTTTCGGCAATTCACTCAAAATGGTGCGAAACGGTTGCAAATGCTCCTCTGAAGGTTTGGCGGTCGAAACAGAAGGCTTTTTATCACAGGACAAGAAATCAGCCCTCGACAACTTAACCGGCATAAAAAGATTTTTTTGAAAAAATCCCTATGCCCCGGGTTCACAATTTCAGCAAAAATCTGATTTTCGGCAATTCACTCAAAAATGGTGCCAAACGGTTGCAAATGCTCCTCTGAAAGGTTTGGCGGTCGAAACAGAAGGCTTTTTATCACAGGACAAGAAATCAGCCCTCAACAACTTAACCGGCAGAAAAAGATTTTTTTGAAAAAATCCCTAAGCCCCGGGGTCACAATTTGAGCAAAAATCTGATTTTCGGCAATTCACTCAAAAATGTTGCCAAACGGTTGCAAATGTTCGTCTGAAAGGTTTGGCGGTCGAAACAGAAGGCTTTTTATCACAAGACAAGAAATCAGCCCTCAACAACTTTACAGGCAGAAAAGATTTTTTTGAAAAACTCCCTAAGCCCGGGGTCACAATTTCGGCAAAAATCTGATTTTCGGCAATTCACTCAAAAATGGTGCCAAACGGTTGCAAATGCTCCTCTGAAAGTTTGGCGGTCGAAACAGAAGGCTTTTTAGCACAGGACAAGAAATCAGCCCTAAACCACCTAACCGGCATAAAAAGATTTTTTTGAAAAAATCCCTATGCCCCGGGGTCACAATTTCAGCAAAAATCTGATTTTCGGCAATTCACTCAAAAATGGTGCCAAAACGGTTGTAAATGCTCCTCTGAAAGGTTTGGCGGTCGAAACAGAAGGCTTTTTATCCACAGGACAAGAAATCAGCCCTCAACAACTTAATCGGCAGAAAAAAGATTTTTTTGAAAAAATCCCTAAGCCCCGGGGTCACAATTTCAGCAAAAATCTGATTTTCGGCAATTCACTCAAAAATGGTGCCAAACGGTTGCAAAATGCTCCTCTGAAAGGTTAGGCGGTCGAAACAGAAGGCTTTTTATCACAGGACAAGAAATCAGCCCTCAACAAGTTAACCGGCAGAAAAAGATTTTTTTGAAAAAATCCCTAAGCCCCGGGGTCACAATTTCAGAAAATATCTGACTTTCTGCAATTCACACAAAAATGGTGCCAAACGGTTGCAAATGCTCCGCTGAAAGTTTTGGCGGTCGAAACAGAAGGCTTTTTATCACAGGACAAGAAATCAGCCCTTCTACAACTTAACCGGCAGGAAATTTTTTTTTTTGAAAAAATCCCTAAGCCCCGGGGTCACAATTTCAGAAAAAAATTTGACTTTCTCCAATTCACTCAAAAATGCTGCCAAACGGTTGCAAATGCTCCTCTGAAAGGTTTGGCCGGTCGAAACAGAAGGCTTTTTATCACAGGACAAGAAATCAGCCCTCGACAACTTAACCGGCAGAAAAGATTTTTTTGAAAAAATCCCTAAGCCCCGGGGTCACAATTTCAGCAAAAATCTGATTTTCGGCAATTCACTCAAAAATGGTGCCAAACGGTTGCAAATGCTCCTCTGAAAGGTTTGGCGGTCGAAACAGAAGGCTTTTTATCACAGGACAAGAAATCAGCCCTCAACAACTAAACCGGCAGAAAAAGATTTTTTTGAAAAAATCCTAAGCCCGGGTCACAATTTGAGCAAAAATCTGATTTTCGGCAATTCACTCAAAAATGTTGCCAAACTGTTGCAAATGTTCCTCTGAAAGGTTTGGCGGTCGAAACAGAAGGCTTTTTATCACAAGACAAGAAATCAGCCCTCAACAACTTTACAGGCAGAAAAAATTTTTTTGAAAAACTCCTAAGCCCCGGGGTCACAATTTCGGCCAAAATCTGATTTTCGGCAATTCACTCAAAAATGGTGCCAAACGGTTGCAAATGCTCCTCTGAAAGGTTTGGCGGTCGAAACAGAAGGCTTTTTATCACAGGACAAGAAATCAGCCCTCAACAAGTTAACCGGCAGAAAAAGATTTTTTTGAAAAAATCCCTAAGCCTCGGGGTCACAATTTCAGCAAATATCTGACTTTCTGCAATTCACACAAAAATGGTGCCAAACGGTTGCAAATGCTCCGCTGAAAGTTTTGGCGGTCGAAACAGAAGGCTTTTTATCACAGGACAAGAAATCAGCCCTTCTACAACTTAACCGGCAGGAAATTTTTTTTTTTGAAAAAAATCCCTAAGCCCCGGGGTCACAATTTCAGAAAAAAATCTGACTTTCTCCAATTCACTCAAAAATGGTGCCAAACGGTTGCAAATGCTCCTCTGAAAGGGTTTGGCGGTCGAAACAGAAGGCTTTTTATCACAGGACAAGAAATCAGCCCTCGACAACTTAACCGGCAGAAAAAGATTTTTTTGAAAAAATCCCTAAGCCCCGGGGTCACAATTTCAGCAAAAATCTGATTTTTCGGCAATTCACTCAAAAATGGTGCCAAACGGTTGCAAATGCTCCTCTGAAAGATTTGGCGGTCGAAACAGAAGGCTTTTTATCACAGACAAGAAATCAGCCCTCAACAACTAAACCGGCAGAAAAAGATTTTTTTTGAAAAAATCCCTAAGCCCCGGGGTCACAATTTGAGCAAAAATCTGATTTTCGGCAATTCACTCAAAAATGTTGCCAAACTGTTGCAAATGTTCCTCTGAAAGGTTTGGCGGTCGAAACAGAAGGCTTTTTATCACAAGACAAGAAATCAGCCCTCAACAACTTTACAGGCAGAAAAAGATTTTTTTGAAAAACTCCCTAAGCCCCGGGGTCACAATTTCGGCAAAAATCTGATTTTCGGCAATTCACTCAAAAATGGTGCCAAACGGTTGCAAATGCTCCTCTGAAAGGTTTGGCGGTCGAAACAGAAGGCTTTTTATCACAGGACAAGAAATCAGCCCTCAACAAGTAACCGCAGAAAAAGATTTTTTTGAAAAAATCCCTAAGCCTCCGGGGTCACAATTTTCAGCAAATATCTGACTTTCTGCAAATTCACACAAAAATGGTGCCAAACGGTTGCAAATGCTCCACTGAAAGTTTTGGCGGTCGAAACAGAAGGCTTTTTATCACAGACAAGAAATCAGCCCTTCTACAACTTAACCGGCAGGAAATTTTTTTTTTTGAAAAAATCCCTAAGCCCCGGGGTCACAATTTCAGAAAAAAATCTGACTTTCTCCAATTCACTCAAAAATGGTGCCAAACGGTTGCAAATGCTCCTCTGAAAGGTTGGGCGGTCGAAAAAGAAGGCTTTTTATCACAGGACAAGAAATCAGCCCTCAACAACTTCACCGGCAGAAAAAGAATTTTTTGAAAAAAATCCCTAAGCCCCGATGTCACAATTTCAGCAAATAGCTGATTTTCGGCAATTCACTCAAAAATGGTGCCCAAACGATTGCAAATGCTCCCCTGAAAGTTTTGGCAGTCGAAACGGAAGGCTTTTTATCACAGGACAAGAAATCAGCCCTCAACAACTTTACCGGCAGAAAAAGATTTTTTTTTGAAAAAATCCCTAAGCCCCGGGGTCACAATTTCAGCAAAAATCTGATTTTCGGCAATTCACTCAAAATGGTGCCAAACGGTTGCAAATGCTCCTCTGAAAGGTTTGGCGGTCGAAACAGAAGGCTTTTTATCACAGGACAAGAAATCAGCCCTCGACAACTTATCCGGCAGAAAAAGATTTTTTTTTGAAAAATCCCTAAACCTCGGGTCACAATTTCAGAAAAAATATCTGACTTTCTGCAATTCACTCAAAAATGGTGCCAAACGGTTGCAAATGCTCCCCTTAAAGTTTTGGCGGTCGAAACGGAAGGCTTTTTATCACAGGACAAGAAATCAGCCCTTCTACAACTTAACCGGCAGGAAAAATTTTTTTTGAAAAAATCCCTAAGCCCCGGGGTCACAATTTCAGAATAAATCTGACTTTCTCCAATTCACTCAAAAATGGT
>NW_028293470.1:0-24189 GCF_964106645.2 Podarcis pityusensis
CTAAGCCCCGAGGTCACGGTTTCAAAAAAAATCTGACTTTTGGCAATTCACTCAAAAATGGTGTCAAAAGGTTGCAAATGCTCCCCTGAAAGGTTTGGCGGTCGAAACAGAAGGCTTTTTATCATAGGACAAGAAATCAGCCCTCAACAACTTAACCGGAGGAAAAAGATTTTTTTGAAAAAATCCCTAAGCCCCGAGGTCAGGGTTTCAAAAAAAATCCGACTTTTGGCAAGTCACTCAAAAATGGTGCCAAACGGTTGCAAATGCTCCCCTGAAAGGTTTGGCGGTCGAAACAGAAGGCTTTTTATCACAGGACAAGAAATCAGCCCTCCAAAACTTAACCGGCGGAAAAAGATTTTTTTGAAAAAATCCCTAAGCCCCGGGGTCACAATTTCATCAAAAAACTTTTGGCAATTCACTCAAAAATGGTGCCAAACGGTGGCAAATGCTCCCCTGAAAGGTTTGGCGGTCGAAACAGAAGGCTTTTTATCACAGAACAAGAAATCAGCCCTCCACAACTTAACCGGAGGAGGGAAAGATTTTTTTGAAAAAATCCCTAAGCCCCGAGGTCACGGTTTCAAAAAAAATCTGACTTTTGGCAATTCACTCAAAAATGGTGTCAAAAGGTTGCAAATGCTCCCCTGAAAGGTTTGGCGGTCGAAACAGAAGGCTTTTTATCATAGGACAAGAAATCAGCCCTCAACAACTTAACCGGAGGAAAAAGATTTTTTTGAAAAAATCCCTAAGCCCCGAGGTCAGGGTTTCAAAAAAAATCCGACTTTTGGCAAGTCACTCAAAAATGGTGCCAAACGGTTGCAAATGCTCCCCTGAAAGGTTTGGCGGTCGAAACAGAAGGCTTTTTATCACAGGACAAGAAATCAGCCCTCCAAAACTTAACCGGCGGAAAAAAGATTTTTTTTGAAAAAATCCCTAAGCCCCGGGGTCACAATTTCATCAAAAATCTGACTTTTGGCAATTCACTCAAAAATGGTCCCAAACGGTGGCAAATGCTCCCCTGAAAGCTTTGGCAAAGGAAACAGAAGGCTTTTTATCACAGGAGAAGAAATCAGCCCTCCAAAACTTAACCGGCGGAAAAAGATTTTTTTGAAAAAATCCCTAAGCCCCGTGGTCACAATTTCATCAAAAATCTGACTTTTGGCAGTTCACTCAAAAATGGTGCCAAACGGTTGCAAATGCTCCCCTGAAAGCTTTGGCGAAGGAAACAGAAGGCTTTTTGTCACAGGACAAGAAATCAGCCGTCAACAACTTATCCGGCAGAAAAAGATTCTTTTGAAAAAATCCCTAAGCCCCGAGGTCAGGGTATCAAAAAAAATCTGACTTTTGGCAATTCACTCAAAAATGGTGTCAAAAGGTTGCAAATGCTCCCCTGAAAGGTTTGGCGGTCGAAACAGAAGGCTTTTTATCATAGGACAAGAAATCAGCCCTCAACAACTTAACCGGAGGAAAAAGATTTTTTTGAAAAAATCCCTAAGCCCCGAGGTCAGGGTTTCAAAAAAAATCCGACTTTTGGCAAGTCACTCAAAAATGGTGCCAAACGGTTGCAAATGCTCCCCTGAAAGGTTTGGCGGTCGAAACAGAAGGCTTTTTATCAAAGGACAAGAATCAGCCCTCCAAAAGTTAACCGGCGGAAAAAGATTTTTTTGAAAAAATCCCTAAGCCCCGGGGTCACAATTTCAGAAAAAATCTGACTTTTGGCAATTCACTCAAAAATGGTGCCAAACGGTGGCAAATGCTCCCCTGAAAGGTTTGGCGGTCGAAACAGAAGGCTTTTTATCACAGAACAAGAAATCAGCCCTCCACAACTTAACCGGAGGAGAAAGATTTTTTTGAAAAAATCCCTAAGCCCCGAGGTCACGGTTTCAAAAAAAATCTGACTTTTGGCAATTCACTCAAAAATGGTGTCAAAAGGTTGCAAATGCTCCCCTGAAAGGTTTGGCGGTCGAAACAGAAGGCTTTTTATCATAGGACAAGAAATCAGCCCTCAACAACTTAACCGGAGGAAAAAGATTTTTTTGAAAAAATCCCTAAGCCCCGAGGTCAGGGTTTCAAAAAAAATCTGACTTTTGGCAATTCACTCAAAAATGGTGCCAAACGGTTGCAAATGCTCCCCTGAAAGGTTTGGCGGTCGAAACAGAAGGCTTTTTATCACAGGACAAGAAATCAGCCCTCCACAACTTAACCGGCAGAAAAAGATTTTTTTGAAAAAATTCCTAAGCCCCGGGGTCACAATTTCATCAAAAATCTGACTTTTGGCAGTTCACTCAAAAATGGTGCCAAACGGTTGCAAATGCTCCCCTGAAAGCTTTGGCGAAGGAAACAGAAGGCTTTTTATCACAGAACAAGAAATCAGACCTCCACAACTTAAACGGCGGATAAAGATTTTTTTGAAAAAATCCCTAAGCCCCGGGATCACGATTTCAGAAAAAATCTGACTTTTGGCAATTCACTCAAAAATGGTGCCAAAAGGTTGCAAATGCTCCCATGAAAGGTTTGGCGGTCGAAACAGATGGCTTTTTATCACAGGACAAGAAATCAGCCCTCAACACCTTCACTGGCAGAAAAAGATTTTTTTGAAAAAATCCCTAAGCCCCGGGGTCACAATTTCATCAAAAATCTGACTTTTGGCAATTCACTCAAAAATGGTGCCAAACGGTGGCAAATGCTCCCCTGAAAGGTTTGGCGGTCGAAACAGAAGGCTTTTTATCACAGAACAAGAAATCAGCCCTCCACAACTTAACCGGAGGAAAAAGATTTTTTTGAAAAAATCCCTAAGCCCCGAGGTCACGGTTTCAAAAAAAATCTGACTTTTGGCAATTCACTCAAAAATGGTGTCAAAAGGTTGCAAATGCTCCCCTGAAAGGTTTGGCGGTCGAAACAGAAGGCTTTTTATCATAGGACAAGAAATCAGCCCTCAACAACTTAACCGGAGGAAAAAGATTTTTTTGAAAAAATCCCTAAGCCCCGAGGTCAGGGTTTCAAAAAAAATCCGACTTTTGGCAAGTCACTCAAAAATGGTGCCAAACGGTTGCAAATGCTCCCCTGAAAGGTTTGGCGGTCGAAACAGAAGGCTTTTTATCACAGGACAAGAAATCAGCCCTCCAAAACTTAACCGGCGGAAAAAGATTTTTTTGAAAAAATCCCTAAGCCCCGGGGTCACAATTTCATCAAAAATCTGACTTTTGGCAATTCACTCAAAAATGGTGCCAAACGGTGGCAAATGCTCCCCTGAAAGGTTTGGCGGTCGAAACAGAAGGCTTTTTATCACAGAACAAGAAATCAGCCCTCCACAACTTAACCGGAGGAGAAAGATTTTTTTGAAAAAATCCCTAAGCCCCGAGGTCACGGTTTCAAAAAAAATCTGACTTTTGGCAATTCACTCAAAAATGGTGTCAAAAGGTTGCAAATGCTCCCCTGAAAGGTTTGGCGGTCGAAACAGAAGGCTTTTTATCATAGGACAAGAAATCAGCCCTCAACAACTTAACCAGAGGAAAAAGATTTTTTTGAAAAAATCCCTAAGCCCCGAGGTCACGGTTTCAAAAAAAATCTGACTTTTGGCAATTCACTCAAAAATGGTGTCAAAAGGTTGCAAATGCTCCCCTGAAAGGTTTGGCGGTCGAAACAGAAGGCTTTTTATCATAGGACAAGAAATCAGCCCTCAACAACTTAACCGGAGGAAAAAGATTTTTTTGAAAAAATCCCTAAGCCCCGAGGTCAGGGTTTCAAAAAAAATCCGACTTTTGGCAAGTCACTCAAAAATGGTGCCAAACGGTTGCAAATGCTCCCCTGAAAGGTTTGGCGGTCGAAACAGAAGGCTTTTTATCACAGGACAAGAAATCAGCCCTCCAAAACTTAACCGGCGGAAAAAGATTTTTTTGAAAAAATCCCTAAGCCCCGGGGTCACAATTTCATCAAAAATCTGACTTTTGGCAATTCACTCAAAAATGGTGCCAAACGGTGGCAAATGCTCCCCTGAAAGGTTTGGCGGTCGAAACAGAAGGCTTTTTATCACAGAACAAGAAATCAGCCCTCCACAACTTAACCGGAGGAGAAAGATTTTTTTGAAAAAATCCCTAAGCCCCGAGGTCACGGTTTCAAAAAAAATCTGACTTTTGGCAATTCACTCAAAAATGGTGTCAAAAGGTTGCAAATGCTCCCCTGAAAGGTTTGGCGGTCGAAACAGAAGGCTTTTTATCATAGGACAAGAAATCAGCCCTCAACAACTTAACCGGAGGAAAAAGATTTTTTTGAAAAAATCCCTAAGCCCCGAGGTCAGGGTTTCAAAAAAAATCCGACTTTTGGCAAGTCACTCAAAAATGGTGCCAAACGGTTGCAAATGCTCCCCTGAAAGGTTTGGCGGTCGAAACAGAAGGCTTTTTATCACAGGACAAGAAATCAGCCCTCCAAAACTTAACCGGCGGAAAAAGATTTTTTTGAAAAAATCCCTAAGCCCCGGGGTCACAATTTCATCAAAAATCTGACTTTTGGCAATTCACTCAAAAATGGTCCCAAACGGTGGCAAATGCTCCCCTGAAAGCTTTGGCAAAGGAAACAGAAGGCTTTTTATCACAGGAGAAGAAATCAGCCCTCCAAAACTTAACCGGCGGAAAAAGATTTTTTTGAAAAAATCCCTAAGCCCCGTGGTCACAATTTCATCAAAAATCTGACTTTTGGCAGTTCACTCAAAAATGGTGCCAAACGGTTGCAAATGCTCCCCTGAAAGCTTTGGCGAAGGAAACAGAAGGCTTTTTGTCACAGGACAAGAAATCAGCCGTCAACAACTTATCCGGCAGAAAAAGATTCTTTTGAAAAAATCCCTAAGCCCCGAGGTCAGGGTATCAAAAAAAATCTGACTTTTGGCAATTCACTCAAAAATGGTGTCAAAAGGTTGCAAATGCTCCCCTGAAAGGTTTGGCGGTCGAAACAGAAGGCTTTTTATCATAGGACAAGAAATCAGCCCTCAACAACTTAACCGGAGGAAAAAGATTTTTTTGAAAAAATCCCTAAGCCCCGAGGTCAGGGTTTCAAAAAAAATCCGACTTTTGGCAAGTCACTCAAAAATGGTGCCAAACGGTTGCAAATGCTCCCCTGAAAGGTTTGGCGGTCGAAACAGAAGGCTTTTTATCAAAGGACAAGAATCAGCCCTCCAAAACTTAACCGGCGGAAAAAGATTTTTTTGAAAAAATCCCTAAGCCCCGGGGTCACAATTTCAGAAAAAATCTGACTTTTGGCAATTCACTCAAAAATGGTGCCAAACGGTGGCAAATGCTCCCCTGAAAGGTTTGGCGGTCGAAACAGAAGGCTTTTTATCACAGAACAAGAAATCAGCCCTCCACAACTTAACCGGAGGAGAAAGATTTTTTTGAAAAAATCCCTAAGCCCCGAGGTCACGGTTTCAAAAAAAATCTGACTTTTGGCAATTCACTCAAAAATGGTGTCAAAAGGTTGCAAATGCTCCCCTGAAAGGTTTGGCGGTCGAAACAGAAGGCTTTTTATCATAGGACAAGAAATCAGCCCTCAACAACTTAACCGGAGGAAAAAGATTTTTTTGAAAAAATCCCTAAGCCCCGAGGTCAGGGTTTCAAAAAAAATCTGACTTTTGGCAATTCACTCAAAAATGGTGCCAAACGGTTGCAAATGCTCCCCTGAAAGGTTTGGCGGTCGAAACAGAAGGCTTTTTATCACAGGACAAGAAATCAGCCCTCCACAACTTAACCGGCAGAAAAAGATTTTTTTGAAAAAATTCCTAAGCCCCGGGGTCACAATTTCATCAAAAATCTGACTTTTGGCAGTTCACTCAAAAATGGTGCCAAACGGTTGCAAATGCTCCCCTGAAAGCTTTGGCGAAGGAAACAGAAGGCTTTTTATCACAGAACAAGAAATCAGACCTCCACAACTTAAACGGCGGATAAAGATTTTTTTGAAAAAATCCCTAAGCCCCGGGATCACGATTTCAGAAAAAATCTGACTTTTGGCAATTCACTCAAAAATGGTGCCAAAAGGTTGCAAATGCTCCCATGAAAGGTTTGGCGGTCGAAACAGATGGCTTTTTATCACAGGACAAGAAATCAGCCCTCAACACCTTCACTGGCAGAAAAAGATTTTTTTGAAAAAATCCCTAAGCCCCGGGGTCACAATTTCATCAAAAATCTGACTTTTGGCAATTCACTCAAAAATGGTGCCAAACGGTGGCAAATGCTCCCCTGAAAGGTTTGGCGGTCGAAACAGAAGGCTTTTTATCACAGAACAAGAAATCAGCCCTCCACAACTTAACCGGAGGAAAAAGATTTTTTTGAAAAAATCCCTAAGCCCCGAGGTCACGGTTTCAAAAAAAATCTGACTTTTGGCAATTCACTCAAAAATGGTGTCAAAAGGTTGCAAATGCTCCCCTGAAAGGTTTGGCGGTCGAAACAGAAGGCTTTTTATCATAGGACAAGAAATCAGCCCTCAACAACTTAACCGGAGGAAAAAGATTTTTTTGAAAAAATCCCTAAGCCCCGAGGTCAGGGTTTCAAAAAAAATCCGACTTTTGGCAAGTCACTCAAAAATGGTGCCAAACGGTTGCAAATGCTCCCCTGAAAGGTTTGGCGGTCGAAACAGAAGGCTTTTTATCACAGGACAAGAAATCAGCCCTCCAAAACTTAACCGGCGGAAAAAGATTTTTTTGAAAAAATCCCTAAGCCCCGGGGTCACAATTTCATCAAAAATCTGACTTTTGGCAATTCACTCAAAAATGGTGCCAAACGGTGGCAAATGCTCCCCTGAAAGGTTTGGCGGTCGAAACAGAAGGCTTTTTATCACAGAACAAGAAATCAGCCCTCCACAACTTAACCGGAGGAGAAAGATTTTTTTGAAAAAATCCCTAAGCCCCGAGGTCACGGTTTCAAAAAAAATCTGACTTTTGGCAATTCACTCAAAAATGGTGTCAAAAGGTTGCAAATGCTCCCCTGAAAGGTTTGGCGGTCGAAACAGAAGGCTTTTTATCATAGGACAAGAAATCAGCCCTCAACAACTTAACCAGAGGAAAAAGATTTTTTTGAAAAAATCCCTAAGCCCCGAGGTCACGGTTTCAAAAAAAATCTGACTTTTGGCAATTCACTCAAAAATGGTGTCAAAAGGTTGCAAATGCTCCCCTGAAAGGTTTGGCGGTCGAAACAGAAGGCTTTTTATCATAGGACAAGAAATCAGCCCTCAACAACTTAACCGGAGGAAAAAGATTTTTTTGAAAAAATCCCTAAGCCCCGAGGTCAGGGTTTCAAAAAAAATCCGACTTTTGGCAAGTCACTCAAAAATGGTGCCAAACGGTTGCAAATGCTCCCCTGAAAGGTTTGGCGGTCGAAACAGAAGGCTTTTTATCACAGGACAAGAAATCAGCCCTCCAAAACTTAACCGGCGGAAAAAGATTTTTTTGAAAAAATCCCTAAGCCCCGGGGTCACAATTTCATCAAAAATCTGACTTTTGGCAATTCACTCAAAAATGGTGCCAAACGGTGGCAAATGCTCCCCTGAAAGGTTTGGCGGTCGAAACAGAAGGCTTTTTATCACAGAACAAGAAATCAGCCCTCCACAACTTAACCGGAGGAGAAAGATTTTTTTGAAAAAATCCCTAAGCCCCGAGGTCACGGTTTCAAAAAAAATCTGACTTTTGGCAATTCACTCAAAAATGGTGTCAAAAGGTTGCAAATGCTCCCCTGAAAGGTTTGGCGGTCGAAACAGAAGGCTTTTTATCATAGGACAAGAAATCAGCCCTCAACAACTTAACCGGAGGAAAAAGATTTTTTTGAAAAAATCCCTAAGCCCCGAGGTCAGGGTTTCAAAAAAAATCCGACTTTTGGCAAGTCACTCAAAAATGGTGCCAAACGGTTGCAAATGCTCCCCTGAAAGGTTTGGCGGTCGAAACAGAAGGCTTTTTATCACAGGACAAGAAATCAGCCCTCCAAAACTTAACCGGCGGAAAAAGATTTTTTTGAAAAAATCCCTAAGCCCCGGGGTCACAATTTCATCAAAAATCTGACTTTTGGCAATTCACTCAATAATGGTCCCAAACGGTGGCAAATGCTCCCCTGAAAGCTTTGGCAAAGGAAACAGAAGGCTTTTTATCACAGGAGAAGAAATCAGCCCTCCAAAACTTAACCGGCGGAAAAAGATTTTTTTGAAAAAATCCCTAAGCCCCGTGGTCACAATTTCATCAAAAATCTGACTTTTGGCAGTTCACTCAAAAATGGTGCCAAACGGTTGCAAATGCTCCCCTGAAAGCTTTGGCGAAGGAAACAGAAGGCTTTTTGTCACAGGACAAGAAATCAGCCGTCAACAACTTATCCGGCAGAAAAAGATTCTTTTGAAAAAATCCCTAAGCCCCGAGGTCAGGGTATCAAAAAAAATCTGACTTTTGGCAATTCACTCAAAAATGGTGTCAAAAGGTTGCAAATGCTCCCCTGAAAGGTTTGGCGGTCGAAACAGAAGGCTTTTTATCATAGGACAAGAAATCAGCCCTCAACAACTTAACCGGAGGAAAAAGATTTTTTTGAAAAAATCCCTAAGCCCCGAGGTCAGGGTTTCAAAAAAAATCCGACTTTTGGCAAGTCACTCAAAAATGGTGCAAAACGGTTGCAAATGCTCCCCTGAAAGGTTTGGCGGTCGAAACAGAAGGCTTTTTATCAAAGGACAAGAATCAGCCCTCCAAAACTTAACCGGCGGAAAAAGATTTTTTTGAAAAAATCCCTAAGCCCCGGGGTCACAATTTCAGAAAAAATCTGACTTTTGGCAATTCACTCAAAAATGGTGCCAAACGGTGGCAAATGCTCCCCTGAAAGGTTTGGCGGTCGAAACAGAAGGCTTTTTATCACAGAACAAGAAATCAGCCCTCCACAACTTAACCGGAGGAGAAAGATTTTTTTGAAAAAATCCCTAAGCCCCGAGGTCACGGTTTCAAAAAAAATCTGACTTTTGGCAATTCACTCAAAAATGGTGTCAAAAGGTTGCAAATGCTCCCCTGAAAGGTTTGGCGGTCGAAACAGAAGGCTTTTTATCATAGGACAAGAAATCAGCCCTCAACAACTTAACCGGAGGAAAAAGATTTTTTTGAAAAAATCCCTAAGCCCCGAGGTCAGGGTTTCAAAAAAAATCTGACTTTTGGCAATTCACTCAAAAATGGTGCCAAACGGTTGCAAATGCTCCCCTGAAAGGTTTGGCGGTCGAAACAGAAGGCTTTTTATCACAGGACAAGAAATCAGCCCTCCAAAACTTAACCGGCGGAAAAAGATTTTTTTGAAAAAATCCCTAAGCCCCGGGGTCACAATTTCAGAAAAAATCTGACTTTTGGCAATTCACTCAAAAATGGTCCCAAACGGTGGCAAATGCTCCCCTAAAAACTTTGGCAAAGGAAACAGAAGGCTTTTTATCACAGGACAAGAAATCAGCCCTCCAAAACTTAACCGGCGGAAAAAGATTTTTTTGAAAAAATCCCTAAGCCCCGTGGTCACAATTTCATCAAAAATCTGACTTTTGGCAGTTCACTCAAAAATGGTGCCAAACGGTTGCAAATGCTCCCCTGAAAGCTTTGGCGAAGGAAACAGAAGGCTTTTTGTCACAGGACAAGAAATCAGCCGTCAACAACTTATCCGGCAGAAAAAGATTCTTTTGAAAAAATCCCTAAGCCCCGAGGTCAGGGTATCAAAAAAAATCTGACTTTTGGCAATTCACTCAAAAATGGTGCCAAAAGGTTGCAAATGCTCCCCTGAAAGGTTTGGCGGTCGAAACAGAAGGCTTTTTATCACAGGACAAGAAATCAGCCCTCAACAACTTAACCGGAGGAAAAAGATTTTTTTGAAAAAATCCCTAAGCCCCGGTTTCACGGTTTCAGAAAAAATCTGACTTTTGGCAGTTCACTCAAAAATGGTGCCAAACGGTTGCAAATGCTCCCCTGAAAGGTTTGGCGGTCGAAAAAGAAGGCTTTTTATCACAGGACAAGAAATCAGCCCTCAACAACTTATCCGGCAGAAAAAGATTTTTTTGAAAAAATCCCTAAGCCCCGGGGTCACAATTTCAGTAAAAATCTGACTATTGGCAGTTCACTCAAAAATGGTGCAAAATGGTGGCAAATGCTCCCCTGAAAGGTTTGGCGGTCGAAACAGAAGGCTTTTTATCACAGGACAAGAAATCATCCCTCCACAACTTAACCGCAGGAAAAAGATTTTTTTGAAAAAATCCCTAAGCCCCGGGGTCACAATTTCAGCAAAAATTTGACTTTTGGCAATTCACTCCAAAATGGTGCCAAACGGTTGCAAATGCTCCCCTGAAAGGTTTGGCGGTCGAAACAGAAGGCTTTTTATCACAGGACAAGAAATCATCCCTCCACAACTTAACCGCAGGAAAAAGATTTTTTTGAAAAAATCCCTAAGCCCCGAGGTCAGGGTTTCAAAAAAAATCTGACTTTTGGCAATTCACTCAAAAATGGTGCCAAACGGTTGCAAATGCTCCCCTGAAAGGTTTGGCGATCGAAACAGAAGGCTTTTTATCACAGGACAAGAAATCAGCCCTCCAAAACTTAACCGGCGGAAAAAGATTTTTTTGAAAAAATCCCTAAGCCCCGGGGTCACAATTTCAGAAAAAATCTGACTTTTGGCAATTCACTCAAAAATGGTCCCAAACGGTGGCAAATGCTCCCCTGAAAGCTTTGGCAAAGGAAACAGAAGGCTTTTTATCACAAGACAAGAAATCAGCCCTCCAAAACTTAACCGGCGGAAAAAGATTTTTTTGAAAAAATCCCTAAGCCCCGTGGTCACAATTTCATCAAAAATCTGACTTTTGGCAGTTCACTCAAAAATGGTGCCAAACGGTTGCAAATGCTCCCCTGAAAGCTTTGGCGAAGGAAACAGAAGGCTTTTTGTCACAGGACAAGAAATCAGCCGTCAACAACTTATCCGGCAGAAAAAGATTCTTTTGAAAAAATCCCTAAGCCCCGAGGTCAGGGTATCAAAAAAAATCTGACTTTTGGCAATTCACTCAAAAATGGTGCCAAAAGGTTGCAAATGCTCCCCTGAAAGGTTTGGCGGTCGAAACAGAAGGCTTTTTATCACAGGACAAGAAATCAGCCCTCAACAACTTAACCGGAGGAAAAAGATTTTTTTGAAAAAATCCCTAAGCCCCGGTTTCACGGTTTCAGAAAAAATCTGACTTTTGGCAGTTCACTCAAAAATGGTGCCAAACGGTTGCAAATGCTCCCCTGAAAGGTTTGGCGGTCGAAAAAGAAGGCTTTTTATCACAGGACAAGAAATCAGCCCTCAACAACTTATCCGGCAGAAAAAGATTTTTTTGAAAAAATCCCTAAGCGCCGGGGTCACAATTTCAGTAAAAATCTGCCTATTGGCAGTTCACTCAAAAATGGTGCAAAATGGTGGCAAATGCTCCCCTGAAAGGTTTGGCGGTCGAAACAGAAGGCTTTTTATCACAGGACAAGAAATCATCCCTCCACAACTTAACCGCAGGAAAAAGATTTTTTTGAAAAAATCCCTAAGCCCCGGGGTCACAATTTCAGCAAAAATTTGACTTTTGGCAATTCACTCCAAAATGGTGCCAAACGGTTGCAAATGCTCCCCTGAAAGGTTTGGCGGTCGAAACAGAAGGCTTTTTATCACAGGACAAGAAATCATCCCTCCACAACTTAACCGCAGGAAAAAGATTTTTTTGAAAAAATCCCTAAGCCCCGGGGTCACAATTTCAGCAAAAATCTGACTTTTTGCAATTCACTCCAAAATGGTGCGAAACGGTTGCAAATGCTCCTCTGAAAGGTTTGGCGATCGAAAGAGAAGGCTTTTTATCACAGGACAATAAATCAGCCCTCCACAACTTATCCGGACGAAAAAGATTTTTTTGAAAAAATCCCTAATCCCCGGGGTCACAATTTCAGTAAAAATCTGACTTTTGGCAATTCACTCAAAAATGGTGCCAAAAGGTTGCAAATGCTCCCCTGCAAGGTTTGGCGGTCGAAACAGAAGGCTTTTTATCACAGGACAAGAAATCAGCCCCCCACAACTTAACCGGCGGAAAAAGACTTTTTTTGAAAAAATTCCTAAGCCCCTGTGTCCCAATTTCAGTAAAAATCAGACTTTTGGCAATTCACTCAAAAATGGTGCCACACGGTAGCAAATGCTCCCCTGAAAGCTTTGGTGAAGGAAACAGAAGGCTTATTATCACAGGAAGAGAAATCATCCGTCAACAATTTATCCGGCAGAAAACGATTTTTTTGACAAAATCCCTAAGCCCCGGGGTTACAATTTCAGCAAAAATCTGACTTTTGGCAGTTTAGTCAAAAATGGTGCCAAACGGTTGCAAATGCTCCCCTGAAAGATTTGGCGGTCGAAACAAAAGGCGTTTTATCACAGGACAAGAAATCAGCCCCGCACATCTTAACCGGCGGAAAAAGATTTTTTTGAAAAAATCCCTAAGCCCCGGGGTCACAATTTCAGCAAAAATCTGACTTTTGGCAATTCACTCCAAAATGGGGCGAAACGGTTGCAAATGCTCCCCTGAAAGGTTTGGCGATCGAAACAGAAGGCTTTTTATCACAGGACAAGAAATCAGCCCCCCACAACTTAACCGGCAGAAAAAGATTTTTTTGAAAAAATCCCTTTTTTGAATCCCAATTTTTTTGAAAAAATCCCGGCAGAAAAAGATTTTTTTGAAAAAATCCCAATTTCATTAAAAATCTGACTTTTGGAAATTCACTCAAAAATGGTGCCAAACGGTGGCAAATGCTCCCCTGAAAGGTTTGGCGGTCGAAACAGAAGGCTTTTTATCACAGTTCAAGAAATCAGCCCTCTTCAACTTAACCGGAGGAAAAAGATTTTTTTGAAAAAATCCCTAATCCCCGGCGTCACAATTTCATCAAAAATCTGATTTTTGGCAATTCACTGAAAAATGGTGCCAAAAGGTTGCAAATGCTCCCCTGAAAGGTTTGGCAGTCGAAACAGAAGGCTTTTTATCACAGGACAAGAAATCAGCCCTCCACAACTTAACCGGCGGAAAAATATTTTTTTGAAAAAATGCCTAAGCCCCGGGGTCACAATTTCAGTAAAAATCTGACTTTTGGCAATTCACTCAAAAATGGTGCAAAACGGTGGCAAATGCTCCCCTGAAAGGTTTGGCCGTCGAAACAGAAGGCTTTTTATCACAGGACAAGAAATCATCCCTCCACAACTTAACCGCAGGAAAAAGATTTTTTTGAAAAAATCCCTAAGCCCCGGGGTCACAATTTCATCAAAAATCTGATTTTTGGCAATTCACTGAAAAATGGTGCCAAAAGGTTGCAAATGCTCCCCTGAAAGGTTTGGCGGTCGAAACAGAAGGCTTTTTATCACAGGACAAGAAATCAGCCCTCCACAACTTAACCGGTAGAAAAAGATTCTTTTGAAAAAATGCCTAAGGCCCGGGGTCACAATTTCAGAAAAAATCTGACTTTTGGCAATTCACTCAAAAATGGTGCCAAACGGTGGCAAATGCTCCCCTGAAAGCTTTGGCAAAGGAAACAGAAGGCTTTTTATCACAGGACAAGAAATCAGCCCTCCAAAACTGAACCGGCGGAAAAAGATTTTTTTGAAAAAATCCCTAAGCCCCGTGGTCACAATTTCATCAAAAATCTGACTTTTGGCAGTTCACTCAAAAATGGTGCCAAACGGTTGCAAATGCTCCCCTGAAAGCTTTGGCGAAGGAAACAGAAGGCTTTTTATCACAGGACAAGAAATCAGCCCTCAACAACTTAACCGGAGGAAAAAGATTTTTTTGAAAAAACCCCTAAGCCCCGGTTTCACGGTTTCAGAAAAAATCTGACTTTTGGCAGTTCACTCAAAAATGGTGCCAAACGGTTGCAAATGCTCCCCTGAAAGGTTTGGCGGTCGAAAAAGAAGGCTTTTTATCACAGGACAAGAAATAAGCCCTCCACAACTTAACCGCAGGAAAAAGATTTTTTTGAAAAAATCCCTAAGCCCCGGGGTCACAATTTCAGCAAAAATTTGACTTTTGGCAGTTCACTCCAAAATGGTGCCAAACGGTTGCAAATGCTCCCCTGATAGGTTTGGCGGTCGAAACAGAAGGCTTTTTATCACAGGACAAGAAATCAGCCCCCCACAACTTAACCGGCAGAAAAAGATTTTTTTGAAAAAATCCCTAAGCCCCGGTGTCACAATTTCATTAAAAATCTGACTTTTGGCATTTCACTCAAAAATGGTGCCAAACGGTGGCAAATGCTCCCCTGAAAGGTTTGGCGGTCGAAACAGAAGGCTTTTTATCATAGGTCAAGAAATCAGCCCTCTTCAACTTAACCGGAGGAAAAAGATTTTTTTGAAAAAATCCCTAATCCCCGGGGTCACAATTTAAGTAAAAATCTGACTTTTGGCAAATCACTCAAAAATGGTGCCAAACGGTGGCAAATGCTCCCCTGAAAGGTTTGGCGGTCGAAACAGAAGGCTTTTTATCACAGGACAAGAAATCAGCCCCCCACAACTTAACCGGAGGAAAAAGATTTTTTTGAAAAAATCCCTAAGCCCCGGCGTCACAATTTCATCAAAAATCTGATTTTTGGCAATTCACTCAAAAATGGTGCCAAAAGGTTGCAAATGCTCCCCTGAAAGGTTTGGCGGTCGAAACAGAAGGCTTTTTATCACAGGACAAGAAATCAGCCCTCCACAACTTAACCGGTAGAAAAAGATTCTTTTGCAAAAATGCCTAAGGCCCGGGGTCACAATTTCAGAAAAAATCTGACTTTTGGCAATTCACTCAAAAATGGTGCCAAACGGTGGCAAATGCTCCCCTGAAAGCTTTGGCAAAGGAAACAGAAGGCTTTTTATCACAGGACAAGAAATCAGCCCTCCAAAACTTAACCGGCGGAAAAAGATTTTCTTGAAAAAATCCCTAAGTCCCGTGGTCACAATTTCATCAAAAATCTGACTTTTGGCAGTTCACTCAAAAATGGTGCCAAACGGTTGCAAATGCTCCCCTGAAAGCTTTGGCGAAGGAAACAGAAGGCTTTTTGTCACAGGGCAAGAAATCAGCCGTCAACAACTTATCCGGCAGAAAAAGATTCTTTTGAAAAAATCCCTAAGCCCAGAGGTCAGGGTTTCAAAAAAAATCTGACTTTTGGCAATTCACTCAAAAATGGTGCCAAAAGGTTGCAAATGCTCCCCTGAAAGGTTTGGCAGTCGAAACAGAAGGCTTTTTATCACAGGACAAGAAATCAGCCCTCAACAACTTAACCGGAGGAAAAAGATTTTTTTGAAAA
The DNA here is from genome assembly GCF_964106645.2 of Podarcis pityusensis. Taxonomy (NCBI): domain Eukaryota; kingdom Metazoa; phylum Chordata; class Lepidosauria; order Squamata; family Lacertidae; genus Podarcis; species Podarcis pityusensis. The sequence continues at coordinate 15,293 of NW_028293470.1, forward strand.
AATCCCTAAGCCCCGGTTTCACGGTTTCAGAAAAAATCTGACTTTTGGCAGTTCACTCAAAAATGGTGCCAAACGGTTGCAAATGCTCCCCTGAAAGGTTTGGCGGTCGAAAAAGAAGGCTTTTTATCACAGGACAAGAAATCAGCCCTCAACAACTTATCCGGCAGAAAAAGATTTTTTTGAAAAAATCCCTAAACCCCGGGGTCACAATTTCAGTAAAAATCTGACTATTGGCAGTTCACTCAAAAATGGTGCAAAATGGTGGCAAATGCTCCCCTGAAAGGTTTGGCGGTCGAAACAGAAGGCTTTTTATCACAGGACAATAAATCATCCCTCCACAACTTAACCGCAGGAAAAAGATTTTTTTGAAAAAATCCCTAAGCCCCGGGGTCACAATTTCAGTAAAAATCTGACTTTTGGCAATTCACTCCAAAATGGTGCCAAACGGTTGCAAATGCTCCCCTGAAAGCTTTGGTGAAAGAAAGAGAAGGCTTTTTATCACAGGACAAGAAATCAGCCCTCCACAATTTAACCGGAGGAAAAAGATTTTTTTGAAAAAATCCCAAAGCCCCTGTGTCACAATTTCAGCAAAAATCTGACTTTTTGCAATTCACTCCAAAATGGTGCGAAACGGTTGCAAATGCTCCTCTGAAAGGTTTGGCGATCGAAAGAGAAGGCTTTTTATCACAGGACAATAAATCAGCCCTCCACAACTTATCCGGACGAAAAAGATTTTTTTGAAAAAATCCCTAATCCCCGGGGTCACAATTTCAGTAAAAATCTGACTTTTGGCAATTCACTCAAAAATGGTGCCAAAAGGTTGCAAATGCTCCCCTGCAAGGTTTGGCGGTCGAAACAGAAGGCTTTTTATAACAGGACAAGAAATCAGCCCCCCACAACTTAACCGGCGGAAAAAGACTTTTTTTGAAAAAATTCCTAAGCCCCGGGGTCCCAATTTCAGTAAAAATCTGACTTTTGGCAATTCACTCAAAAATGGTGCCACACGGTTGCAAATGCTCCCCTGAAAGCTTTGGTGAAGGAAACAGAAGGCTTTTTATGACAGGAAGAGAAATCATCCGTCAACAATTTATCCGGCAGAAAACGATTTTTTTGACAAAATCCCTAAGCCCCGGGGTTACAATTTCAGCAAAAATCTGACTTTTGGCAGTTTAGTCAAAAATGGTGCCAAACGGTTGCAAATGCTCCCCTGAAAGATTTGGCGGTCGAAACAAAAGGCGTTTTATCACAGGACAAGAAATCAGCCCCGCACATCTTAACCGGCGGAAAAAGATTTTTTTGAAAAAATCCCTAAGCCCCGGGGTCACAATTTCAGCAAAAATCTGACTTTTGGCAATTCACTCCAAAATGGGGCGAAACGGTTGCAAATGCTCCCCTGAAAGGTTTGGCGATCGAAACAGAAGGCTTTTTATCACAGGACAAGAAATCAGCCCCCCACAACTTAACCGGCAGGAAAAGATTTTTTTGAAAAAATCCCTAAGCCCCGGGGTCACAATTTCAGTAAAAATCTGACTTTTGGCAATTCACTCAAAAATGGTGCCAAACGGTGGCAAATGCTCCCCTGAAAGGTTTGGCGGTCGAAACAGAAGGTTTTTTATCATAGGTCAAGAAATCAGCCCTCTTCAACTTAACCGGAGGAAAAAGATTTTTTTGAAAAAATGCCTAAGCCCCGGGGTCACAATTTAAGAAAAAATCTGACTTTTGGCAATTCACTCAAAAATGGTGCCAAACGGTGGCAAATGCTCCCCTGAAAGGTTTGGCGGTCGAAACAGAAGGCTTTTTACCACAGGACAAGAAATCAGCCCTCCACAACTTAACCGGTAGAAAAAGATTCTTTTGAAAAAATGCCTAAGGCCCGGGGTCACAATTTCAGAAAAAATCTGACTTTTGGAAATTCACTCAAAAATGGTGCCAAACGGTGGCAAATGCTCCCCTGAAAGCTTTGGCAAAGGAAACAGAAGGCTTTTTATCACAGGACAAGAAATCAGCCCTCCAAAACTTAACCGGCGGAAAAAGATTTTTTTGAAAAAATCCCTAAGCCCCGTGGTCACAATTTCATCAAAACTCTGACTGGGCCGGGATTTCCCCAGCGGACTCCTTAAAGATGAACTTTCGCTCAGCCAAAAAACTTATTGAGCAAAGATTAGCAGACATTGAAAATCAACACAACCTCGCCGGGGGTGGGGGTGTCTGCTCCCCCAGGTATCACGGAATAACCCCACCACTTGGCCTTCCATCATACATGTCATCTCTTTCATCTGTACCACACCGACTTGCATTTATTCGTGCAAGGTTCAATGTCCTTCCATCGAACCTGCTGAGCCACAGATTTTCCAAGGTTTTGGTGTCTCCGCTATGCGTGTGTGACGGGAAAACTGTTGATTCTCTCCCACATATAATGTTCAACTGTCCCCTACATAGCATAGCCAGGACTAAATTCCTGGGTCCTGCTTTACTGCGCTTGGTTGGCAGGCCTGCTGAGTCACATGCCGCACTACTTTTGCAGGATACAGATCCTTCTGTAACTCTGCAGGTGGCGAGATTCCTGAATGCGGTTATCTCACACACAAAAACCACCAAAAACAACAACATCAAAAACTAATCGGACAGTTTTGAAGAGAGTGCATGTCGGATCTCGTCTTCAGTTTTCCTTTTTCTGGGATCCGTCCCTTGAAGCTCTCCGGGCCCCAAGCTGTTATCTGGCTCTGCTCAATGACCCACCCCTGCATCATGGTGTTCACCCTCTGGTGCCGAATATATCGGTCTTTATGCCTCTGTGCTTTTATGTTTGTACATACTTTATGGGCTAATAGCCGTAAATAAATAAATAAAATCTGACTTTTGGCAGTTCACTCAAAAATGGTGCCAAACGGTTGCAAATACTCCCCTGAAAGCTTTGGCGAAGGAAACAGAAGGCTTTTTATCACAGGACAAGAAATCAGCCCTCAACAACTTAACCGGAGGAAAAAGATTTTTTTGAAAAAATCCCTAAGCCCCGGTTTCACGGTTTCAGAAAAAATCTGACTTTTGGCAGTTCACTCAAAAATGGTGCCAAACGGTTGCAAATGCTCCCCTGAAAGGTTTGGCGGTCGAAAAAGAAGGCTTTTTATCACAGGACAAGAAATCAGCCCTCAACAACTTATCCGGCAGAAAAAGATTTTTTTGAAAAAATCCCTAAGCCCCGGCGTCACAATTTCAGTAAAAATCTGACTATTGGCAGTTCACTCAAAAATGGTGCAAAATGGTGGCAATTGCTCCCCTGAAAGGTTTGGCGGTCGAAACAGAAGGCTTTTTATCACAGCACAAGAAATCATCCCTCCACAACTTAACCGCAGGAAAAAGATTTTTTTGAAAAAATCCCTAAGCCCCGGGGTCACAATTTCAGCAAAAATTTGACTTTTGGCAATTCACTCCAAAATGGTGCCAAACGGTTGCAAATGCTCCCCTGAAAGGTTTGGCGGTCGAAACAGAAGGCTTTTTATCACAGGACAAGAAATCATCCCTCCACAACTTAACCGCAGGAAAAAGATTTTTTTGAAAAAATCCCTAAGCCCCGGGGTCACAATTTCAGTAAAAATCTGACTTTTGGCAATTCACTCCAAAATGGTGCCAAACGGTTGCAAATGCTCCCAAGAAAGCTTTGGTGAAAGAAATAGAAGGCTTTTTATCACAGGACAAGAAATCAGCCCTCCACAATTTAACCGGAGGAAAAAGATTTTTTTGAAAAAATCCCTAAGCCCCGGTGTCACAATTTGAGTAAAAATCTGACTTTTGGCAGTTTAGTCAAAAATGGTGCCAAACGGTTACAAATGCTCCCCTGAAAGATTTGGCGGTCGAAACAAAAGGCGTTTTATCACAGGACAAGAAATCAGCCCCGCACATCTTAACCGGCGGAAAAAGATTTTTTTGAAAAAATCCCTAAGCCCCGGTGTCACAATTTGAGTAAAAATCTGACTTTTGGCAATTCACTCAAAAATGGTGCCAAACGGTGGCAAATGCTCCCCTGAAAGGTTTGGCGGTCGAAACAGAAGGCTTTTTATCACAGGTCAAGAAATCAGCCCTCTTCAACTTAACCGGAGGAAAAAGATTTTTTTGAAAAAATCCCTAATCCCCGGGGTCACAATTTAAGTAAAAATCTGACTTTTGGCAATTCACTCAAAAATGGTGCCAAACGGTGGCAAATGCTCCCCTGAAAGGTTTGGCGGTCGAAACAGAAGGCTTTTTATCACAGGACAAGAAATCAGCCCCCCACAACTTAACCGGAGGAAAAAGATTTTTTTGAAAAAATCCCTAAGCCCCGGCGTCACAATTTCATCAAAAATCTGATATTTGGCAATTCACTCAAAAATGGTGCCAAAAGGTTGCAAATGCTCCCCTGAAAGGTTTGGCGGTCGAAACAGAAGGCTTTTTATCACAGAACAAGAAATCAGCCCTCCACAACTTAACCGGTAGAAAAAGATTCTTTTGAAAAAATGCCTAAGGCCCGGGGTCACAATTTCAGAAAAAATCTGACTTTTGGCAATTCACTCAAAAATGGTGCCAAACGGTGGCAAATGCTCCCCTGAAAGCTTTGGCAAAGGAAACAGAAGGCTTTTTATCACAGGACAAGAAATCAGCAATCCAAAACTTAACCGGCGGAAAAAGATTTTTTTGAAAAAATCCCTAAGCCCCGTGGTCACAATTTCATCAAAAATCTGACTTTTGGCAGTTCCCTCAAAAATGGTGCCAAACGGTTGCAAATGCTCCCCTGAAAGCTTTGGCGAAGGAAACAGAAGGCTTTTTGTCACAGGACAAGAAATCAGCCGTCAACAACTTATCCGGCAGAAAAAGATTCTTTTGAAAAAATCCCTAAGCCCCAAGGTCAGGGTTTCAAAAAAAATATGACTTTTGGCAATTCACTCAAAAATGGTGCCAAAAGGTTGCAAATGCTCCCCTGAAAGGTTTGACGGTCGAAACAGAAGGCTTTTTATCACAGGACAAGAAATCAGCCCTCAACAACTTAACCGGAGGAAAAAGATTTTTTTGAAAAAATCCCTAATCCCCGGGGTCACAATTTCAGTAAAAATCTGACTTTTGGCAATTCACTCAAAAATGGTGCCAAAAGGTTGCAAATGCTCCCTGCAAGGTTTGGCGGTCGAAACAGAAGGCTTTTTATCACAGGACAAGAAATCAGCCCCCCACAACTTAACCGGCGGAAAAAGACTTTTTTTGAAAAAATTCCTAAGCCCCGGGGTCCCAATTTCAGTAAAAATCAGACTTTTGGCAATTCACTCAAAAATGGTGCCACACGGTTGCAAATGCTCCCCTGAAAGCTTTGGTGAAGGAAACAGAAGGCTTTTTATCACAGGAAGAGAAATCATCCGTCAACAATTTATCCGGCAGAAAACGATTTTTTTGACAAAATCCCTAAGCCCCGTGGTTACAATTTCAGCAAAAATCTGACTTTTGGCAGTTTAGTCAAAAATGGTGCCAAACGGTTGCAAATGCTCCCCTGAAAGATTTGGGCGGTCGAAACAAAAGGCGTTTTATCACAGGACAAGAAATCAGCCCCGCACATCTTAACCGGCGGAAAAAGATTTTTTTGAAAAAATCCCTAAGCCCCGGTGTCACAATTTGAGTAAAAATCTGACTTTTGGCAATTCACTCAAAAATGGTGCCAAACGGTGGCAAATGCTCCCCTGAAAGGTTTGGCGGTCGAAACAGAAGGCTTTTTATCACAGGTCAAGAAATCAGCCCTCTTCAACTTAACCGGAGGAAAAAGATTTTTTTGAAAAAATCCCTAATCCCCGGGGTCACAATTTAAGTAAAAATCTGACTTTTGGCAATTCACTCAAAAATGGTGCCAAACGGTGGCAAATGCTCCCCTGAAAGGTTTGGCGGTCGAAACAGAAGGCTTTTTATCACAGGACAAGAAATCAGCCCCCCACAACTTAACCGGAGGAAAAAGATTTTTTTTGAAAAAAATCCCTAAGCCCCGGCGTCACAATTTCATCAAAAATCTGATTTTTGGCAATTCACTCAAAAATGGTGCCAAAAGGTTGCAAATGCTCCCCTGAAAGGTTTGGCGGTCGAAACAGAAGGCTTTTTATCACAGAACAAGAAATCAGCCCTCCACAACTTAACCGGTAGAAAAAGATTCTTTTTGAAAAAAATGCCTAAGGCCCGGGGTCACAATTTCAGAAAAATCTGACTTTTGGCAATTCACTCAAAAATGGTGCCAAACGGTGGCAAATGCTCCCCTGAAAGCTTTGGCAAAGGAAACAGAAGGCTTTTTATCACAGGACAAGAAATCAGCCCTCCAAAACTTAACCGGCGGAAAAAGATTTTTTGAAAAAATCCCTAAACCCCGTGGTCACAATTTCATCAAAAATCTGACTTTTGGCAGTTCACTCAAAAATGGTGCCAAATGGTTGCAAATGCTCCCCTGAAAGCTTTGGCGAAGGAAACAGAAGGCTTTTTGTCACAGGACAAGAAATCAGCCGTCAACAACTTATCCGGCAGAAAAAGATTCTTTTGAAAAAATCCCTAAGCCCCAAGGTCAGGGTTTCAAAAAAATCTGACTTTTGGCAATTCACTCAAAAATGGTGCCAAAAGGTTGCAAATGCTCCCCTGAAAGGTTTGACGGTCGAAACAGAAGGCTTTTTATCACAGGACAAGAAATCAGCCCTCAACAACTTAACCGGAGGAAAAAGATTTTTTTGAAAAAATCCCTAAGCCCCGGTTTCACGGTTTCAGAAAAAATCTGACTTTTGGCAGTTCACTCAAAAATGGTGCCAAACGGTTGCAAATGCTCCCCTGAAAGGTTTGGCGGTCGAAAAAGAAGGCTTTTTATCACAGACAAGAAATCAGCCCTCAACAACTTATCCGGCAGAAAAAGATTTTTTTGAAAAAATCCCTAAGCCCCGGGGTCACAATTTCAGTAAAAATCTGACTATTGGCAGTTCACTCAAAAATGGTGCAAAATGGTGGCAAATGCTCCCCTGAAAGGTTTGGCGGTCGAAACAGAAGGCTTTTTATCACAGGACAAGAAATCATCCCTCCACAACTTAACCGCAGGAAAAAGATTTTTTTGAAAAAATCCCTAAGCCCCGGGGTCACAATTTCAGCAAAAATTTGACTTTTGGCAATTCACTCCAAAATGGTGCCAAACGGTTGCAAATGCTCCCCTGAAAGGTTTGGCGGTCGAAACAGAAGGCTTTTTATCACAGGACAAGAAATCATCCCTCCACAACTTAACCGCAGGAAAAAGATTTTTTTGAAAAAATCCCTAAGCCCCGGGGTCACAATTTCAGTAAAAATCTGACTTTTGGCAATTCACTCCAAAATGGTGCCAAACGGTTGCAAATGCTCCCCTGAAAGCTTTGGTGAAAGAAACATTAGGCTTTTTATCACAGGACAAGAAATCAGCCCTCCACAATTTAACCGGAGGAAAAAGATTTTTTTGAAAAAATCCCAAAGCCCGTGTGTCACAATTTCAGCAAAAATCTGACTTTTTGCAATTCACTCCAAAATGGTGCGAAACGGTTGCAAATGCTCCTCTGAAAGGTTTGGCGATCGAAAGAGAAGGCTTTTTATCACAGGACAATAAATCAGCCCTCCACAACTTATCCGGACGAAAAAGATTTTTTTGAAAAAGTCCCTAATCCCCGGGGTCACAATTTCAGTAAAAATCTGACTTTTGGCAATTCACTCAAAAATGGTGCCAAAAGGTTGCAAATGCTCCCCTGCAAGGTTTGGCGGTCGAAACAGAAGGCTTTTTATCACAGGACAAGAAATCAGCCCTCCACAACTTAACCGGCAGAAAAAGATTTTTTTGAAAAAATGCCTAAGTCCCGGGGTCACAATTTCAGTAAAAATCTGACTTTTGGCAATTCACTCAAAAATGGTGCCAAAAGGTTGCAAAGGCTCCCCTGAAAGGTTTGACGAAGGAAACAGAAGGCATTTTATCACAGGAGAAGAAATCAGCCCTCCACAACTTAACCGGAGGAAAAAGATTTTTTTGAAAAAATCCCTAAGCCCCGGGGTCCCAATTTCAGAAAAAATCTGACTTTTGGCAATTCACTCAAAAATGGTGCCAAACTGTGGCAAATGCTCCCCTGAAAGGTTTGACGGTCGAAACAGAAGGCTTTTTTATCACAGGACAAGAAATCAACCCTCCAAAACTTAACCGGCAGAAAAAGATTTTTTTGAAAAAATGCCTAAGCCCCGGGGTCACAATTTCAGCAAAAATCTGACTTTTGGCAATTCACTCAAAAATTGTGCCAAACGGTGGCAAATGCTCCCCTGAAAGGTTTGGCGGTCGAAACAGAAGGCTTTTTATCACAGGACAAGAAATCAGCCCCCCACAACTTAACCGGCGGAAAAAGATTTTTTTGAAAAAATGCCTAAGCCCCGGGGTCACAATTTCAGTAAAAATCTGACTTTTGGCAATTCACTCAAAAATGGTGCCAAAAGGTTGCAAATGCTCCCCTGAAAGGTTTGACGGTCGAAACAGAAGGCTTTTTATCACAGGACAAGAAATCAGCCCCCCACAACTTAACTGGTGGAAAAAGACTTTTTTGAAAAAATGCTTCAGCCCCGGGGTCACGGTTTCAGAAAAAATCTGACTTTTGGCAGTTCACTCAAAAATCGTGCCAAAAGGTTGCAATTGCTCCCCTGATAGGTTTGGCGGTCAAAACTGAAGGCTTTTTATCACAGGACAAGAAATCAGCCGTCAACAACTTATTCGGCTATAAAAGATTTTTTTGAAAATATCCCTAAGCCCCGGGGTCACAATTTCAGCAAAAATCTGACTTTTGGCAGTTCACTCAAAAATGGTGCCAAATGGTGGCAAATGCTCCCCTGAAAGGTGTGGCGGTCGAAACAGAAGGCATTTTATC
>NW_028293469.1:0-7809 GCF_964106645.2 Podarcis pityusensis
GACTTCCAGGTATACCAGTTGCCCCACCCCAACGTAGAGAAAATTTATGTAGAGGTACAGATAGAGGGGGCCCCATGCCGCATGGAGCTTGACACGGGTTCAACTCTATCCATAATCTCGGCAAGGACCTTAAGGAAACTGTGTCCCACTGGGGGTCCCAAACTCAGGCCGGCCCCATTCACCCTCCGGGACTTCCAGAAACGTAAGGTCCCCACAATGGGGGTGGGGACCTTCAGGGTGCAATACCGAGGGCGGACGCGGCAACTGGACTTGCTTGTGGTCAAGGGCCCCTACATTAGCTTACTGGGATTGGCATGGTTTGGACCACTGGGGCTAGCTGTCACCGGGGTGAACCACACTAGCTTACAAGTGGACGTGGACGCCATATGCAAGGAATTTCCAGGGGTTTTCGATGGGAAATTGGGACAGTATACGGGCCCCCCCATTGCGCTACAGCTTGACCCCGCAGTACGACCGGTCAGGCTCAAGGCCCGCCGGGTCCCGTTCGCCTTGAAACCCCGTATAGACGAGGAATTGGACCGACTCGTAGAGCAAGGAGTGCTGGAGCCGGTGCCTAATGCTCCCTGGGAAACCCCAATCGTCACACCCGTCAAGCCTAATGGTTCGGTCCGCATCTGCGCAGACTACAAATGTACCATAAACAAGGCCCTCACGGCCCACGCATACCCAGTGCCAGTGGTCAGCCATGTCCTTGCCACCCTGGCTGGGTCGAAAATTTTTGGCAAGCTGGACTTGGCCCAAGCATATCAACAGCTGCCAGTAGATGAGGCCACAGCAGAGGCACAGACGATTGTGACGCACAGAGGAGCGTTCAGGGTAAAGCGGCTGCAATTCGGTGTCAGCGTGGCACCAGGCATATTCCAGAATATAATGGACTCTCTCCTTAAAGGGATTCCTGGCGTCACCCCCTTCTTCGATGATGTGTTGATTGCCGGCCCCACACCAGAGGAGTTTGAGGACCGCCTCCGCACCGTTCTGCACCGTTTCCAGACGGCGGGTCTCAAGGTGAAGCGGGAAAAATGTCTACTAGGAGTGCCTCAGGTGGACTTTCTGGGATTTATGGTGGACGCAGAAGGGGTCCACCCGACTGGGGACAAGGTACGGGCCATTTGTGATGCCCCAGCGCCCAAGAGCAAGACTGAACTTCAGGCCTTCTTGGGACTATTGAACTTTTACCATTCCTTCCTTCCCCACAAGGCGGCGGTAGCGGAGCCCCTACACAGACTCCTGGACAAGCGGGCCCCTTGGGTGTGGGGCCAGCGCCAGGAGGCCGCATTCCAGGCAGTCAAGGACTTGCTTGTCTCAAACTCGGTCTTGGCACACTTCGACGAGAGGCTGCCGGTGGTGCTAGCATGCGACGCCTCACCCTATGGCATTGGAGCTGTCCTGGGGCACCAACTCCCGGATGGAAGAGAGGTACCGGTGGCGTACTTTTCCCAGACACTCAACACAACCGAGCGGAACTACTCGCAAATCGACAAGGAGGGTCTGGCAATCGTAAAGGGAGTAAAAAAATTCCATGATTTCTTGTACGGGCGGCCCTTCACCGTGGTGACTGACCACAAGCCGTTGCTCGGCTTGTTTGCCCCCGAAAAGCAGACCCCCCAAGTGCTGTCTCCTCGCGTCCTCAGGTGGTCAATTTTCCTTGCCAGCTACCAGTATGCACTGATTCACCGACCTGGGAAGGCGATGGGCCATGCGGACGCCCTCAGCAGGCTACCACTACCGGAAACAGGCCCTGACCCAGCACCTGCACAAGAGGTTATGAGCCTGGAGCTGCTTCCCGACCGCCCCATTCAGGCACAAGAAGTTGCACACCATTCCAAGAAAGATAGGGTCATCTCCCGGGTCCTGGACTGGGTGTGGAGGGGATGGCCCAGCAGCAGCCCCGGGCCAGAATTCGCCGGCTACACAACCCGCAAACATGAACTGTCGGCCCACAAGGGGTGCCTGTTATGGGGAAGCAGAGTCGTTGTTCCCCAGCCCCTCTGCAAAAGGGTCCTCACAGCCCTACACGAGACACATCCAGGGGTAGTAAGAATGAAGGCCCTTGCCAGGAGTTATGTGTGGTGGCCGGGGATCGATGGAGAGATAGAGGCCTGGGTCAAACACTGCCAGGCCTGCCAAGAATCCCGCCCAGATCCCCCAAGGGCCCCAGTCCAGTCCTGGGAGTCCGCCCGAGCACCATGGTCACGCCTGCATGTGGATTTCGCTGGCCCCTTTCAGGGGAAAACATTCTTCATAGTGGTGGACTCCTACACCAAATGGCTGGAAGTCGCACTGGTACCGTCCACTTCCACGTCCGCAGCCATCCGGGTACTACGCAGGCTGTTTGCAACCCACGGGCTCCCTGACACTCTCGTCTCAGACAACGGGACTGCATTTACGTCAGGAGAATTCCAAACCTTCACAGCGCAGAACGCCATCCGCCACATCCGTTCGGCGCCGTTCCACCCTGCCACCAATGGCCAAGCAGAACGCATGGTGCGGACCACCAAGGACACCCTTCGCCGCATGACGCAAGGGGACTGGGAGTACCGCCTTGCCACATTCCTTCTAGCACAGCACAGCACCCCCAGCTCAACGACTGGCCGGAGCCCCGCTGAACTACTAATGGGTCGGCGCCTTGCAATCAGATTGGACCGCCTTCACCCCGATAGAGCTCAGGATGAGGTAGTGGTGGGGGAAGGCAGGAACCCCCGGACCTTCGAGGCCCAGGACCCAGTGTACGCAAAGAATTTTGGGGCAGGCCCAGCATGGGTACCCGCCACAATCACCAGGGTCACTGGCCCCGTGTCGTACGAGGTGCTAACGGATGGGGGGCAATGCTGGCGCCGCCACTGCGACCAGATACGGCGACGATTCCCGGGAGAAAACCAGGAGGAGGACAGGTCAGAGGAGTCCCAAGGGAACAGCGGGGCAGTGAGGCCCATAGAGCAGGAGGGGCCAGCAGGAGAGGCAGAATCAGTAAATACAGAGAGGACCCGTGAGGCCGAAAGGACACCGGAACCAGAACCACGACTGAGCGAGCCGGTTGCACCAGACCAAACAGCCGCATCACAGCCAGCATCCTTGGAACACGAGCCAGAACCCGGAGCCCGGACCAGGGAACACCCCAGGCCACAACGCACACGTAGGCCGCCGGCATACCTTGAGGACTATGAATGCGACCTCCCGGGCAGGACTGGAACTTAGAGGGGAGGGGTGTTATGTACTGAGTTGAATAGGATCCAAACTGTAGCAGTCTGATTGGTCCTAGAACAATAGGATCCAAAAGGCAGCAGTCTGATTGGTCCTAGAACAATAGGATTCAGAATGCAGCAGTCTGATTGGTCCTAGAACAATGCAGCAGTATGATTGGTTGGCAGGAACCACCCAATCCTGCTCCAGATAGAAGTGAATCCACAACCTGATTGGCTTACAGTAGAATTCCAGAATTAGCCAATCATGTGCAGCCCATTGTGTAAATAATGTATATAAAGCAGATACTGTGAGGGGACATTCATTCATTCCTCCTCACCACTATGAGCTGAATAAAGAGCATGAAATCACTTTGCGACTCTGAGTATATTTCAAAACGCTTTGTTTCTAAATCTGTTTTCTTCTGTCAACATTATCAAAGTAACAAACTAACATGATGCCTAGCAGCTAATTTCAAAGTGGTCCGACACTCAGTTTGCACGTAACAGAGGTGAACATTTGCTGCCTAGGGTACACAAGTGTGTGTCTTCTGTACACTACAGTGCTCTGTATCATAATGGCTAGCCTGGTCACTAAGCTCACTAAGTAAACCGGTGGGGTAATTGATAGTGTGTTCGTGCCATATCATTTTCTACTGATGACTTTCCAGAAGATGAAAAACAGATTGTTCGCCCTCTCCAGGAATGCTCCCAGTTATGAGAAAAGCAAATTCCCTGGCTTGACATTTGATGTACCTTTTTGTCTGATGAAAGCATTTTTCTCTAGCAGGTATTTTAGAGTGCCCAAGGCATAGAAACAGGCTATTAATGCTTTCATTTCACAGTGGTATCTGCAGGCAGTTGGTCATTGATCTATCTCCAGGACCAGATCTTGACTGTGCCTTGGACAGAACTGCGTTATGAGCTTCCCTGACGTGCTGTGCTAAAAGTATCCTTTGGGATGATTCATTCCCTGGGTTCAGAATAGGCCTTTTATGAGAGCATATTGCAATGGGCCTTCAAAGTCCTGTGGGTGATTTGACACTTGAGGAGAAAGAGAGATATGAATCTGATTCATGCAAAAATTACATTCTAAATATAGAATGATACACCCCTATGTTTGCAAAGTTTGGTAAATACCGTCCACAATACATGCCATGCCCCAGAATGAAGAAGCCAGGCCAGGCTGGATTAATCATTAAGAAAAATTAGCCCTACCGTGCGCCTTCTCAGTAGTGGCACCTGCCCTGTGGAACGCCCTCCCATCAGATGTCAAAGAGATAAACAACTACCTGACGTTCAGAAGACATCTTAAGGCAGCCCTGTTCAGGGAAGTTTTTAATTTGTGACATCTTTGGTCTTTATGGAAGCCGCCCAGAGTGGCTGGGGAAACCCAGCCAGTTGGGCAGGGTACAAATAATAAATTATTATTATTATTATTATTATTATTATTATTATTATTTGCTTAGGGCATCAGGGAAGGCGGGCACCACATAAATTTACCATGACCAGATTTTAAACGTTACAGTGGTACCTCTGGTTGCGAACACGATCCGTTCCGGAGGCCCGTTTGCAACCTGAAAAGAGTGTAACCTGAAGCGCCTTATCTGCGCAGGGACGCTGTGTGATTTGGCACTTGTGTGCATGCGCGAAGCGCGATTTAGCGCTTCTGTGCATGCACGAGTGGCGAAACCCGGAAGTAACATTTCCCGATACTTCTGGGTCGCTGCAGGACGCAACCTGAAAAGACGTAACCTGAAGCGTCCGTAACATGAGGTATGACTGTAATGTTCACAAATTGCTCAGCTGAGCATTCATTTTCTCAGGTGAAGAATATTAAAAATCCCAATAGAACAGCTATGCAACAAGGTGGGCTGGATGCCTTATCTCTACTAAGTATTGAAGCAGATGCGCTAAGTAAGATTAGTCACATGAGAGGAAAGGTCCTGGGTGATTTGGCTAGACTTGTCTTCCCAGGGAGTTTAAGGACAGGCAAGGGTGTGCACAGGTGCTACGAGCACAACCCCAGGTATAGGGCGCTATATAAATTCAATAAATAATCATGAACTAGGAAGCCGAGAGGCACCCTAGCTAAAGGGGTCCAACTCCAGTAGGAAGTCCGAACCTCCGGAGGGAGCGTATTTGAAAGCTCCTGCTGGTAGGAAATGACAGAGACCAGACCAGATTCTAGCGAAAGCAAGGCAGCTACGTAAGCCTGATCTTTATTAAAAAATAGCTGTTGGCAACAGGGTTCCCACTCATGCAACAGGCATTGGAGGAGGAACCCCAAACAAAATAAATCTCTTACATTTATACCTTAAATTTCTATACAGTAGACATCAGAAGAGGCGCAGCTGCAAGGTATGTTGAAAGGATTTAGCACAGGTAAGTGGTGTGTTGAGGAAGGGTTAAATGGTGTTATTCGTTTGTGATTGCTGTACAAGAGGTGTTTAGGTTGATTTCCCGTCTCCAGAGGTGTTGACAAATGGTTTTGTTTTTTCTGCACACATGCTGGATCCTGCATGGTCTCCAGGTCCCAAGAACTCCTTGCACACGGGGCCTATTGCCTGACCACTCAAATAGACATACGACAGGGTTGGTTTCAAAAAAGTGAGGTTACAATTTAGTAGAAAGTCCGTCCTGTATTGGGGTATTGTGAGGGGTGTGGCGATGAAGGGTACCCCTTGTTTGTGGTGTGAGGGAGTACGGGCACATACCCAGCAATCAGACATATTGGTAGTGTGGATGACCTTCTGGAGAAGTTGCTTTGCCATGCAGACAACTGTTGGGAATGAGTGGGGATGAGTAACTCTGATAATCTGACGTTCCTAGGGGTTGTGCCTATGGGGTGTAGGGGATCTTGGTGATGAAGGAGATTTAAGTCGGTCATTATCCCACCACATCTCTGGGTCCCATTCCGAAGCGGTACCTCCTCCCACAGGATGCAGCCAGCCTTCAAGGTGCATTTTCCCTCCCCAAGTCGAAGAAGTCCCTAAATCCCAGACACAGCAAAATCTATGTACACAAGTACCTTGGATAGTGGAGGCGGTGGTAGGGTCACTGCAATAAAATCCGTAAGTCCAGTGTTTGTAATACATGGAATCGGTGTAGCCTTCCCAAAGTCTTTTTTCTTTGTTTGGATGGGTTGTAGTGCCGAGTGGGTTTCCCCCATTGTGCTTGGATATAAGTCCCACTGTGGCAAGTCAGTCGGTTCCACGGGTGTTCGATGGTGAAGAGAGCACATCCTAGAACAGTGTAGGAATCGGATCGAACGAGGAGTTCCCATGCTTGAGTGTCCTGTAAATGTGGTCGGAAAGCGTGTTGTAGCCAAGTCCTGGTTCCAGGTAAAGTGAAGGACAAGAACTGCTATGGCAGCTGCCTTCTCTAGGGCATTGCAGTTACTCTTGTGCAAGCCTTTGTGGAACAAGCCGGCTCCTTCTGCTCATGGTCCAATTGACTGGGGACTGGAATTTGAAGCCGCAGTGAGAAATGGCTCTGGGAAGGTATGGATAGAAGAAACAAGGAGTCTAGCATTATTGCCAGGAAGATGTTACAAATGGGAAACCTGTGTCAAATGAATGCCACCATACTTTTTCACCTCACACAGACAGATCATAATCAGTGCCTCTTAGCTTTCAGTTCTTCCCCAATCAAGATTGTAACTAACAGTTCCTGCAGTATTTCTAGATCACAAGTTACCTAGTCATAACAAACAATATCTTACCCCACTAACTATGCATTTGAGATACCAGAACTGAGGGCAGGCAAGGATACGGGACAGGTAGATCAAAAGAGGCTTAAAAAGAGGACATCTGGCCAGCTTAGATACCATCCTTGGGCCTGTTCATTTTTTATCTTACTACGTTCCTTCCTTTGTTCTCAGCCTAGGCTGGGATGTGCATCAAACAGAGTGTTAATATTTGAAGAAGCATTTCATATTCATTCACTGACAGAGCAAGTTGCACTAAACATCTGATTTATACTGACAAGGTCTGAGTGATATATTAGTGTATGGAGGTGTTTTTACGGGAAATGAGTCATCTGCATACATATGAAAATGCGAGTCTAATTTAAATATTTAATGGCAATTTTATTCGGTGGCATTTTGTATTAAATATTCATACGCAGTATTAGTGTTACTAATGGATAAGCTTTTTCATGTAATGCATTACCATGTTTTGGAAATGAAACAGTGGAGTGGGAAACAGCAAGCAAATCACATTAAACCAACAAATTAGAATATTGTTAACTGTCACATTATGAGGACCCAACACTATCTATGAACATAGTCCAAAACACATGCAGAAAGTGCCACTCATCAAACAGCAGTAAAGTTCAGGATTTCTTGTTTTCTATGCAAGATTAAAAGAACTGGGGGTGCTTATGGCAGCCTACAAAACTGACCCCTCTGATCTCTGCCCCATATGTGGCATATTTCTAGACTGCTTTTCACTCAAGTGGCTTGCAAAGCGGCTTACAAACAATAAATAACAATAAGATAATAGAACATCACAAATATAGCACAAATCATATGGAATAATTAGCAAACCATCGGTAAAACAATTGCAGTCTATAAAACAGTATTAACAAAACAACGAAAGAAATAAGC
>NW_028293468.1:0-22015 GCF_964106645.2 Podarcis pityusensis
AGAACACTTGATAAAAGGGAAAGGGTTCCAATCTAACTCTCCCCTCCATACTGTTTTTTAATATGCGGGGATTGTTTTTTGCCCTTGGGTGAGCTTTCTATCATGAAAACCTTCAACTGCAGTCAAAGGTGGTGTGTTCCAGATAGAGCTTCACTATAACATCTGCTGTTTCTGAGATCTAAATCCAATGGAAAGTTGGTCCTTCTCTAGCCCATACAGGAAAGTTCACATATTTTTGTTTTCTGTGTGGTCAACATACAGAGCATCTATCATGCTACTCACATCTTATGTAGGAATGAAATGGTACAACCATCTTGGGTTTTGTTTTTAGTAGAAAAATCATTGTTTTCTGTTGTTGTCGGGAGGTTCAAAAGGTCAGCCAAGGAAGACTTAAGGGGTGGTGTAAAAGCATGCCTATTATGGGGAACTTAGACTTAGAAAAACTTAGAGGTTTTTGTGTTGGTGTGTGTGTGTGTGTGTGTGTGTGTAAAAAAAGTGTATATAAGTGAAACTAGCAAGCAGAGACAGTTTCCTGGGAATTCAAGAAAGCATTTTAAAATCCCAAGAAGAAGCCAGGACAGAGAGCGTTACAGAGGCACCAGACGCCAGGGATAAAAGAAGTTGAGCCAGAAGCTGCACTGCTATTAGACTAGGATGAGCTAAAATTGTGTTATTGGCTTAAGCAGGAAAGTGCCTAGATAGAAAAAAGGATTTTTCTATGCTACTTTCATATCCAAATTGCTTATTAGAGTTAACTGTATGGAAAGTACCTTCTAATCTTATGTTTCTTTCCTTCTGTTCCTTTTCTCTTGCTTTCTCTTTCTTCTCTTTCCTTCCCTTGTCTTTTCTTCCTTCTGACTTTGTTCCATCTTAGAGGCAGAGGGCCTTCTCGGTAGTGACGCCTGCCCTGTGGAACGCCCTCCCAGCAGATGTCAAGGCAATAAGCAACTATTTTACTTTTAAAAGACAAGTGAAGGCAGCCCTGTTTAAGGAAGAGTGGCTGAGGAAACCCAGCCAGATGGGCGGGGTATAAATAATAAATTATTATTATTATTAAAGTAGCTATTTTTTCTCACTATATTATAAAAAAGATCCTTTGTAATGGGAATGTGTTTTTGTACATCTTTGAATCAGTATCGATAAATACATTTTAAAAAAGAAAAGAAAAGAAAGTGCCTTCCAATCAAAGAAGAGGAATTGCAGATTTCTGCCAGAGGGAATTGATTGGCAAAGTCATTGTCCCGAGATATTGTGATCAGCGATTATCTTTAAAAAGAATGATTACCAAACTGCGTGGATGATATGGTCTTTGCTGGTTTCTGGTTACAGCAGCCAGTAAGTGCAACCTCTATATGATACCTTCTTACCTGGCATCGGCAGTAGATATCTCCATCATAAAACCTGTATGTCAACTTCCCATTTTGACATTTTGCTGACCACTGTCAGTCGACGTAATTAAGTTGAGCTACCAGGAACATTGATCTAACCCAATATGGCAGCTGACATGTCCCCAGCTATAATCCAGCTCTGAAACAAAAAAAGTTTTGGCTCAGACTCTCCCCGACAGCAGATGCAATTAAACTAAGGCTGAAAAATGTTCCATCAAGTTTATACCTTTTCTGAATTTTGCTCTGATTAAGGGAACATTGTTCTGTTTCCTGTTTATTCATCCTTCTTTATTACCTTTTCCCTCATGAACTCCTGATTACTCAACACCTAAAGCCTCTAATACGCTTGTGTTGTTTATTCCCTTTAATTTGTTAAATGCTTCACTGCTTTTCAGGCAATGGATGTGAAAACTCAGTCAAAGCCACCCAAGGACTGCTGTGTGTTGCTTCTTTCCCAGCAGAGACTGGATGGCTGGCCAGATCACAGAATCTTAGAGTTGGAAGGGACCCCAATGATCATTTAGTCCAACCCCCTGCAATGCAGGAATACGCAGCTGCTCCGCACGGGGATCGAACCTGCAACCTGCATTATCAGAGCCACGTTCTAACCAACTGAGCTATCCAGGCTGACATGCATCAGCTAGCTTTCTATCAGGTTTCATATTGTCGCTCTTCCACATTAATGGAACTAGGTGCTATTAAAGCCATACCAAAGGCTGCCACTGAAAATGACACAAACAGCCTTCATGTGTTTTTCACATTTTGTGTCCTTTCCCCCCTCATTCAGCAGCAGTAGTACTGAAAAAACCATTTCAACTTTCCCTGTGATTTTATTATTTCCCAGTTGCCCTCTGCGCATCAAGATGGGCAGTATCAAAACATCCCTCGTAGCTCATGTTTTGTTTCATTTTCCTAGCTTAAGGCATTCCTCATACGGTACGGTTCGGTGTACTATATCAGATAATGAATGAAACAGGGAGTGAAAGAGCATTTTATCTGGAAAGATCGCAAACATTGTTCAAATGCGTGAAACATTTCTCTTGACCCATGAGAAAAAGGAGGCTGTGCAAACTGTCGTTGATTTAGCTCTGGCAGCCACAAATCTATTCCCCCCCCCCCTTTGGTCTGTTTAGTACTGAAATGTGCTTGGATGGTGGCTGTTGAGTGAAATATGTAGACAATTTCCTTATATATCATCAGGCTAATTTTTCAAGAATTGTTTTTTAGCTGTACTTTTAGATTGGCCACCTGCATGGATTCATATATAATTTTTGTCGGGCCTCAGAGACAGGCCACACCCAAAACCTGATTCCAACACAGGTTGAAAGAGAACCAAGCCTCATCAGCAGCATCTCCTGAAGAGATTGAGGGGTGTAGCAAACTTAGATGGTTGGGTTTTATAGGGCAAGGTTTGCCAGTACCTCCAACAGTACCCACGAAAGAAAAGATCCCCTCAAAACTCCACAAGAGCCTGCTTTCTCTTCCTGCTCAGTTTCTGTTTGACCAGACTCAGCCTCTCCTACGTTGAATTATGACCCTTAAAACATGGCAGATGATCCCCCCCCCCCCCCGTGATGGATGAGGTGGGAGGAATGCCCACACTATTTTGTGGTCCTGTCTCTTTCCCTGCTGTGGCAGCCATTCCCCCGATGTGGCAGCCATTTTGTGTTATGCAACACACACTCCATGGCAGCCATTTTGTGACTGGCACCCACAGGGGTGCCAACTTGAATAAAAATTGGGGGGGGGGGACAGATAAATGTTGCCCTGCATAATGTGGCATGCACACACCTATTGAATGGCAATGGCCATCAACTGGGGGGGGGGGAGCTGTTATGTATTGAAGTGCTCACCCTGGCCACCAGGGGTATTGTGTATATAGTTTTCACTCAGGTTCACGTCAGTTAATTTAGGCGGGAAACCCTGGGGTTGTTACAATGTTGACAGCCGGCTGCCTATAAAAGCAGGCTGGCTGAGCTGTTCAGTTCAGTTCAGTTCCAGCTTACTTATAAAGAACTACTTGGAGAAATCTCTGTGTCGTCTGCTTTGTCAACCCACTACTTGATAGGAGCCCACTCAAATATTTTATTGGGGTGGACGGACAAAGGGTCCTCGGCCCCTAGGAGTTGGCTCCTATGGGTGCCCATGGTGATTTTCTTCAAAATTCTAGCTGTGCCAACTGGTCCCAAATGGTTGGCGACCCCTGTAGGTAGATTCAGGTTGGTCTTGATTAGTCCATGGGGTGATCTGCCAGTATGCAGGCTGAGGTATATTGGCCGTATTCTGCTTTGGCGTCACCTTTGCACTGCAGCACTTAAGCAGCATTTATGCTGTGAAACAGAGCAGCTATTTCACAACCCTCCCCTCACCCCCAGTAAGTCTATTGCATTTTCATTGCTGGGAAGATGTGGTTTGACTGTTGGAGCAGGCATTGTCAGGGGAGGCTGTCTGGTGTGTTGGGTGTTAAAAAGTAATTTGACCACTGCCAGAGGTCTTTGGCCGTAAAGCTTGTTTAAAGTTCATCTAAGTGTGGCAAACATTCCTCTCTGCACTTTCATGGGTTTTGGAGAAGAAGGGGACCTGCAGTAATAAAATAGAAAACAAGATGTAAAGTCTAGCTTCTGCAGCATAGCATTTTGTGAGCAAACAAGTCCTGGAATAAACAGGATGCGTTAACATCTCTCGCAGATTTTTTTTGTCCCTGTTGCCGAGCGTTTGTTTTCTTCAAAATTCAAATCACACTTTAGGCAGGGACACTTTTTGCCATGTGGAAGCTTAAAACTTTTACATCTCCATTTGATGCACATCTGTTGCGAAAATTGCAGGCCAGGACTCGGGAATGAGAAATGCAGAACGATTTTGGCCGTTTGTAAAAGTCGAAAACCAACTGGATTTATTGTTTGGCCTCTGCATTGCTACACCTGGGAAACATCTAGTGTAGGAACGTGTGCCATTCTGGAAATGGGTGACAAGCTGATCAGTGCTATATCTCACTTTAAGACCTTGCAGAACAAAACAGCCTAATCGTGATGGCCATCTGAAAAACAAACAGTCAGCTCTTGTGCCTTTTTGCTACCCTCTGATGAGGTCCAGCTCGCCTACCAATCTCTCTCTGCTAAACGAATGTTACAGGAAAGCAGATCAGGGCAGGTCTGTCTGGAGAATTCCTCAAGACCAGCACTCACTACATAAGTTGATAATCTGAAATTTTGTACACTCTAAGTGTCCTGATTTTCCAGGGACAGTCCCGGAATTATGCAAGCCATCCCAGCTTCTGATTTGATCCCAGAATGTCCTTATTTCCCCTGCCAGTGCCACTCCTGCCACAATTAGAGAAGACGATGAGCCGGTGCTTATTCTGAACGGTGGTGGTGAGGGAGCATCCTGTTGCCTCTGCATGGTTGCTGCTGCTGCCTCCCCACAACCTTGGGCAGTTCATGGCAGCCTCTGGAGAAAAGGCAAGAAGAGTTTGGATTTGATATCCAGCTTTATCACTACCCAAAGGAGTCGCAAAGCGGCTAACATTCTCCTTTCCCTTCCTGCCCCACAACAAACACTCTGTGAGGTGAGTGGGGCTGAGAGACTTCAAAGAAGTGTGACTAGCCCAAGGTCACCCAACAGCTGCATGTGGAGGAGCAGGGAAGTGAACCCAGTTCACCAGATTACGAGACTACCGCTCTTAACCACTACACCACACAGGCAAGGAGGAGACGAGGCTGCTGCCACAACCCCATGTGATGCACCAGCTGTGAGGGGCAGGCAGAGGGCAGGGTCACTCTGGCTGGGGACAAAGGGGGAGCAGAGTGGAGCATGAGGAGTCTTGATAATTTATTTAAAAAATGTTTGGTGAGTCCATGTCTAATCTTGCCCCTTTCTAAAATATATTCATTGGTGTGCATTTTTCTTTTTATAATTTGACCAAACCGGTCCTTAAAGACCTACATTGGCTCCCAGTACGTTTCCGAGCACAATTCAAAGTGTTGGTGCTGACCTCTATAGCCCTAAAAGGCCTCAGCCCAGTATACCTGAAGGAGCATCTCCACACCCATCGTTCAGCCCCAGACACCGGGGTCCAGATCCGAGGGCCTTCTGGTGGTTTCCTCACTGCGAGATGTGAGGTTACAGGGAACCAGGCAGAGGGCCTTCTCAGTAGTGGCGTCTGCCCTGTGGAACGCCCTCCTGTCAGATGTCAAGGAAACAAACAACTATTTGCCTTTAGAAGACATCTGAAGGCAGCTTTTAATGTTTGAAGTTTTATTCTGTGTTTAGTGTTCTTTTGGGAGCCGCCCAGATCGTAACTGTCAACCTTTCCCTTTTCTTGTGAGGAATCCTATTCGGAATAAAGGAATTTCCCTTAAAAAAAGGAAAACGTTGACAGCTATGCCCAGATGGGCAGGGTATACATAATAAAAATTATATTATTAAAATATAATCGGGATTATGAGGTTTTCTCAGAAGAGTGGAGGGTGCTGTGTCCCTGACAGGAAATGTTCTGCAGGAGGTGGGGGGGCAGTAAATGCAGGGTTGAGAAGGTCAGTTGGGGAGGGCAGAAATGTCCCTATTTTCAACTTTGGAATATTGGAGGGTGTGAAATTTGTCGATAAAAGAGCATGCAAACATATTCACAAATAGTTCCAAAGGTTAGTCTTGCTAAGCAAAGCTCCCTCTCAGATGTGCACGTATCTTTTGACATTGATCTTTTCGGAGAGATGTTGGCAAGATATGCTTGCTCTCACTTCCTGGATCTGTGAAATCTTGCCATTCCTACTGCAGATGCAGTCCTTAATGTAAAACCCATTTCCGGGGAAAATATATATATTAAGGTTGCTGGCGATTCCCAGCAATGAATCATGCTGAGAGTTCCTTGAGGTGCAGTTATCTTTATTGTTATGGAATAGAGGAGTACACACGTGGATTATTTTGGCCACTAAGGCCCATTTTAATGGCAGTATATATCTGCCAGGGCCATTAACACATCACACTGTAGTCTTTCTAGCTTTATTAGAATTAACGAAGTGATCCTATGGAGGGGTGAAGTTGCTTGGTGGAGAAGCTGCCAGTTCATAAGCCCTGCCAGCTCACACCAGCCAAGGTTTTTAAAGCATTGATTTAAACCAAGCACATGAACGTGAAAAGATAGTTTCTCCCAGTTTCTCATTTTGTTCTAGCCTTACATTAAGTTCCTCACATTTCTGCATCAGTCTTGGGGAAGGGAAATTTACATTCACATGGAAATCTGCCAGATTTTAGTGCACATTTCCCCCAATATACATGTTAGTTGTTGTTTTTTAAATACATTTTTATTAAATTTTCACTTTAAACAACAAACAATAAATTTCCATATTCATCTACACAGCTCATTTTCCACAGGTCTGCTGAGCAATGACTTCCCTCCCTCCCGGCCACAGGCTTTCTTTTTCAATCTACATCTCACAGTTTCCTCTCCTTTCCACAAATCCATGTCGTAAGATTTATTTCAGTCCTGCTAATGTCTTCAAACTCCTACAGTTATTACTTATGTGGTCAATAAATTTACTCCAATCTCTTTGGAATTTTGATTCTTCCTGGTTTCAGATCTTGCAGGTCAGTTTTGCCAGTTCCGCATAATCCATCATCTTCGTATGCCACTCCTCCAACGTTGGTAACTCCTGTAATTTCCACTTTTGGGCTAATAAATTTCTTGCCGCAGTCGTTGCATACATAAATAGGCTTTGATCTGCCTTTTGCAATTTGCAGTGGGGGTGGGGGTGGGCCAATATACACGTTAGTTAATGCAATTTTGCCTGGTGTAGACATTTTTGCAAGTAATTTCCCTAGCACAATGCGTTTTAGGTGTTGTTTTTCATGACTATATGCATTTGATTGGGTTGGAGAACTGCAAACACCAAATTCAGAAGAGTGTAAATTTCAAAGAATAGCTGTACTTCATCTTGCACATTACTTCTGAAAGTGAGAAACAGGTAGGTTTGCATTAAAATCTGAATGGAACCATATATCTTCCCCCATCCATAGAACAGGTGCATCTAATGAAGTTTGATGGCCATCTGCCATAGATGGGTTAGCTGAGATTCCTGCATTACAGCGGGTTGGACTAGATGACTCTTGGGTCCCTTCCAACTCTACGATTTTATGATTCAATAATAATAATAATAATAATAATTTGACTTTTATTTGTTGCCCACCCTCCCCGGTCAAAACCAGGCTCAGGGTGGCTAACACCAAATATATAATACAGTGGTACCTCAGGTTAAGTACTTAATTCGGAGGTCCGTTCTTAACCTGAAACTGTTCTTAACCTGAAGCACCACTTTAGCTAATGGGGCCTCCTGCTGCTGCCATGCCGCCGGAGCACGATTTCTGTTCTCATCCTGAAGCAAAGTTCTTAACCTGAGGTAATATTTCTGGGTTAGCAGAGTCTGTAACCTGAAGCGTATGTAACCTGAAGCGTATGTAACCCGAGGTACCACTGTACATTAAAAACACAAAATCAAACAATTGGTTAAAATACAGTTCTAAATCACATTTAAAATCAGAATAAAATTAAGTGGGAGTCCACAAATCACAATCGTAGGGGTAAGGAAATGTTCACCAGGAAATGAATAACTTACCCTCAGAGTCCATGCTCAGCTCATTCTTTCTCATGGCCTGATTTGATTGGGAAACTAGGAAAGCAAGGCACAAACTGGCAACAAGTCCCTGCAGCAACTTTGTCCTCACATCTCCTCAAACAGAACCAGACTGGATAACTTCAGCCATACCATCAAGACTCATTCAGTTCCACATCTGTCAGCGTGATACTCCATCATCTGTCAGAAATACCCGTCTACTCTGTCTATGTTGATCAACAGGACAGGCTTTATGGAAGATCCTAATATGAATGCACACAGTCCACACATTTTTTAAAAAAGATAATAGTCAGAAAACTGTGACATGGCATTTTGCTGCCGGCCTTGACATCACCATCATTCAACAACAGCATCTGAAAGGAGAGCTCCAGCATGAAGCCACAGAATTGGCATTCATTAGCACTTTAGATATGAGGGAACTGGGGTTCAGAAGAGACTTTGGCCACATTC
Organism: Podarcis pityusensis; assembly: GCF_964106645.2. Taxonomy (NCBI): domain Eukaryota; kingdom Metazoa; phylum Chordata; class Lepidosauria; order Squamata; family Lacertidae; genus Podarcis; species Podarcis pityusensis. The sequence goes on from NW_028293468.1 coordinate 8,465, forward strand.
TCAACAAACACTTAAAGTGCTATGATACCACTTTAAACAGTTATGGTTCTCCACCCCAATAATTCTGCGAGTTCTGGTTTGCTTGTACATCTCACTAATTTTATACATTTCATTAATTTTACAATCATTTTGACATTTCAAAACTTGACTGCCTCCTCTTTCTGAGGTTCCTTAAATTTATATTTAATATCTTCTGCATATCCAAATTAACCTAATTTGCTCATTTATTCATCTTCTTAAAATATATACTCTTATGAAACTGCAGGCTATTACAATAATCCTGCCAATGTTTTTATCTGTTTACAGTTTATCTGTAAATATTCAATAAACCATTTCCATTCTTTTATAAAAAGTTTGCTATCTTGATTTCTGATTCTTCTGGTAAGTTTTGCCATTTCTTCATATTCCATAAGTTTTTGTATCCATTCTTCCTTTGCTGGGACTTCTGCTTCTTTCCATTTTGGGGCAAGTAACATTCTTGCTGCTGTAGTAGCATACATGAATAAGTTTCCATACAATTTAGGTAGCTGTGTCCCTATAATTCCCAAAAGAAATTGAGAATTACAGAGCTACAATTTCCAGTTTAACAGTCAATACCTCTGCCTGAGGAACAAGGGGGGACTGTCACCCTGTGAGTGGAATAGTGGGGTCTCTGAACGACTCTCAGCACCTTTAACAAACTACAGCTCCCAGAATTCTTTGGGGGAAGCCATGATTGTTTAAAGTGCCATCATAGTGTCTTAAATGTACGGTGTGAATGTGACCTAGGAGTTAGTCTCGCTTTGAGGGGTGGGAAGCATTGTCCCACTTTAAGCATTTCGGTATTGATTTTGCAAGGACTATTTTGTCAGAAATAGCTCAGAATGTGTCACACTGACTGCATTCTCCTTGCATGTATAAGCTTAATATGTAAAGGTAAAGGTAAAGGACCCCTGACAGTTAAGTCCATTTGCAGACGACTCTGGGGTTGTGCGCTCATCTCGCTTTACAGGCCGAGGGAGCCGGCATTTTGTCCGCAGACAGTTTTTCTGGGTCATGTGGCCAGCGTGACTAAGCTGCTTCTGGTGCAATGGAACCAGAGCAGCACACGGAAACACCATTTACCTTCCTGCCGCAGTGTACCTATTTATCTACTTGCACTGGTGTGCTTTCGAACTGCTAGGTTGCCAGGATCTGGGACAGAGCAACGGCAGCTCACTCCGTCACGGGGATTTGAACCGCTGACCTTCTGATCAGCAAGCCCAAGAGGCTCAGTCGTTTAGACCACAGTGCCACCCGTGTCCAGCTAGGCTACAACCCTTTTCCTCTAGTCTTACATATGGAGGGGATTTGTTATCATCTAGAAGCATCCAGATTTGAGCACACATACCCAGTCTGAAGTGGTGCAGTTCATACAGAGGTTAACTTTCCTCAATGAAAATCAGAGCAGCATTTCTGAAAGGCTCAGACAGCAAACATGAGGATATTTCCATGTATTTTGCTCCATGCATCACTACAGTTTTCAAAGATATAAAAAGAGATGATTTTTTTAAAAAAAACTGCAGAAATATTGAGACGGCTTGGTAGAAAAGTTTTTTTGTGGTTTCAGATATCTGAGGCCACAGAATTACTGTTCACCTCACCAGATGGATGACCTGCTCAAATTATGTTGGGGTGAGGAACATAAAAGGCTTTCCAGTCTTATGACAGCTCATATCTGACCTCTTAAGGCTTTTGCCCCAGACAACAGAGCTTCCATGTGGTAACTTATCTATGGCCAGCTGTTCTGGGAGAAAGAGGTGGCTGGGAGATTTCTATTATTATTATTTCCATAGCCCTAGATGATTTTCGGGGGATTTGAGAGGGATGCCACATATGCCAGGAATTATTGCCTCAGAATCCCCAAAAGCCAAGCCAAAGATTTAAGATTCCTTTCCAACATGTCCATCAGATCTGTTTGGGCCTCTTTCCCTCCATGTAAATATTTTTGCATGTGGGATGATTTACTGTTCAAACCAGCTGAGGCTAACTAGCTGCAGTTGCCATCTGGCCAACTTTAACCCAGCCTGAAATGGGCTGCGTGTGTTTGTTTTAAATCTTCTGGCTGCATCTTTTTAAAACATAGGCAGAAGAGACAACCTATCTGTAGCTCATAACCACCGCTTATGACGCATGTGAGCAGGGCCGGATTTAGGTTTGATGAGGCCCTAAGCTACTAAAGGTAATGGGGCCCTTTATATGTCCAGCTGTCCTTGTAAACAACAAATTGCCATTGTTTTTTGTGTTGAATATATGCTATATAGTAATTTATGGACCTAATAGGTATCTAAAGCCATTCACACATAACAAAATATGTATTTTATCAAAGTGCATCCAGGGTTTTTTCTTTACACTTTTTGGGGGCCCCCAAGAGAATGGGGCCCTAAGCTATAGCTTGTTTAGCTTATATGTAAATCCAGTGCTGAATGTGAGTTGAAAAGGAAAATGAGCAGATCAGCTTCTTTCCAAACCTTCTGCACAATAAATCAGTGGGATGGATTCACATACCTTAGGTGTGGTTCTCCAGGTGGTGCCAAACTACAATTCCCATCATCCCTGGCAGTTGGCTGTGCCTGCTGAGACTGTTGAGAATTGCTGTTCAGCGAAACCTTGAAAGCCAAAGGTTTCCCGCAACTGATATACCTGTTTACGGGCAAGTTCAGTCTTGTCGTTGGCATCTGTCTGGTGTGCGCCTCCAGGTATGAAGTCAAACCACTGTGCTAGCAGCACCAAAGTGACCTCTCCAGAGTGCAAGCCTGGGCAATTCGTATGGAGGTTTTGGGCTGTCCAGAGAACATGACCCCACCCCCAACCTTGCTGATGTGGTCCAAAGGAAGCAGACCAATATGTTTGGCACCAGACTGGCTGCAGGAGCTGATGGAAGGAGACATACAAGGTGCCATCCAACCATCTTAGGGACTCCTCTATGGATTTTTGCAGGGTTTCAGCCAATGCCCGCAAACAGTCAAAGATGAAATCAATTGAACAGACTTTAAAACATGAGATAGACAAGGGTCCTTGATGCCACCAAGGGATTGGTCTTGTGAAGGTCTCGTGGGGTTCATGGATGCCACGATAGGGGTCCCATGTATATAAAATGAACTAGTCCACATACCCTGTCCATGTTTGATGTGAACTGTCTGTACTGCTATAAACCAATGCAGGCTAAAGCACTTTGCTCCCCTCCACATGTGATTTAGGGTCATCCTGCCAGCTTAGAAGTACAGACCAGTCACAGAATATGAGGAAACTTTTATAAGAGGTGAGGTTCACAGGGAGACCTGCACTTAGAGAGGCCAATAAAATTCTAGTTTGCTCAGACAAGTTTTCCATTCTACGGAATGTGGCTCTTTGCACCTTCTAAGAGCAAAAGATAGAAGGCAAAAATATAATTGTGCATCTGGGCTTCAGTTTGGCTCATCACTATTATTACCATAGGGTTCCTCACCGTTTCAGTGGAATTATCTGTGCAAGGAACCTGTATAAATAATTCCTCTGAAAGCATGGGGAAGCTGAGCCTAATAATGACTCGCTCAAGAAGATGAGCAGGAAGTCACCCAGAAAACCAGTATTCCCTGTCTCTTCTGTGATGCCACCCAGGAACCTATAGCTATCTCTGCGTATATCTCTACAGAGGGAGAAACTGCATTGTGCAAGGCTATTCTTGAGCAAATGTGAGTTTCATTAATGTGCAAGCACAACGCTAGATTGTGCAGAGATATAGGGAATGCTATTCCAGGAATGTCTCAGGAGTGACTCCCAAGCATTTGCCTGAAAGTCTCAGCAGAGCTACATGCATGCAAGTTCCTGTGTATAGTTCAGGAACTATAGAAAAATCAGTATCTCTCATTGCTTGTACAGTTTTATTTGAAAAGACTCAGTTTCATATCTTGGAAATAGGAACAGGGCTTGCAGTCCAAATCCATCTCCCCTGAATTCTCTGAAGGTCTATATGCTCACCCAGGAACAATTTCACTGCACTTCCAGGCCACTAAAAGTTTGTGCATTTCGGTGCAGATGCCTGAAATCTTCATGCACAAGCTTTTTGTACACCCCCTGCTTTAGATTCTTTGTTTTCATTCCCCATGATTGCAAATTACTATCTAATAAAAGAGTCCTCTCTAGGTTTCCAAGAACTGAACCATAGCAAAAGGAACCCATTCATTTTCTATTTTGTTTTGACACTCCAAAATTAATGCTGCTATATCAAAATTATACAGAGAAACCTGTTACACAATACATTGCTGAGTTCATTCATTGTGACAGCAAGTAAAACAGCTCTGGAGAGAGAAAAGAGCAGTGTGATCTAGGTTACAGTCTCTGCTTTGCATAAGCAAGATTTTCCCCCTCTTTGGTGCCAACTTGTTTGCACAATAGCTCAAATTGGTACAGACAGCCCATTAGATTTTTCATATCACCAGGCTAATAGGAATCTAACTTTAGAAACCATCTTATAATCTGGGGGATGGGGAGTGCATAGTTTAGTGTAGACATTTTCATTACCTGTTGACAATTTATACTAGCCACAGAATTGTGATCCTCTAAAAAAATATTTTGAAGGCAAAAATCTCTTTATTTCCCTACATTCTGCTCTAGTTGGCTGCTTGGGTTGGCCTATCCTAGGAATGAAAATGTTCTATGAATGATATGCTGTGATTTTCATTCCCACATCCCAAAGCACATTACAGGTTTAGCACTCATAGTGACTAATGCAACGACAAACCTTGTAGCAACAAATTGTTACAAGGAAAATAATACTGTTACAAGAACAAACACTTCCTCTTTCCATTCTGCCTTTCTTTGAACATAAGGTGAGGAGTTTAGAAGCTTTTGGTTCTTGTTTCTGGTAAACCATAGACTGCTATTTTGTTCAAAGCGACAAACTATGGTTTCCACTAACTTTTCCATAGTTTGCCTTCAAAACCAGATTCCAAACCATGGTTTGATCCTGATTTGACTCCTAGCTTGAGGGTGACCAAAGGTTAGCACAAACCACAGTTCCCGGCATTCTGATGAAATGGCAAATTAGGAGGCGAACTAATCACTCAAACATGAAGGAAGGGCAAGAGGAAGAAGGAATTATTTGAGCTCAAGCCTTGCTGCTAATCATGCCTGGAATAGTAAACCATGGCTTGTCTTTATGTCTGAATTAAGTGTGATTTCCCAAAGTAACTTAGTTAAGCAAAGCCATTCTTTTAGTGTATTTCTATATACATGAGTATATAATTTTTCAACCAGCACACTAGAGATATTTCCTTTGGAGGGATGCAGATAATCACTTAACACATGCATCTATTACCATGACTAAGAAAACATAGATCAGAAATTCTCATTGCAAGATGCTTTCTCTTCCACCTTCTTCAGTTATTCTGATGGTAGTCAAAGCTATGAGTTACAGCTATGAGTGATAATACAGGAAGAGCTAAAATGTTGTATAGAGATCCCACATCACCATGGCAGAAGCCTTGGGCAAAAGACATGTTTGCTGCCGATGGCACAACCACCACCCACATTAATTAGAAGATACCAGTAAGACACGCAACAAAGTGTTGCAGTGTACCTCTGAACAAGGAAGGATTCAAAGAGTTTCCTATGAGCCAGGAAGAGAGCAGGAATATCTGCTTGACCTGGCCCAGGTTCAGATAACCTCACAAAGCAGGGAATGGGCTCCCCATGTTGTAAGGGTGTTTGAGGTTGGGTGGCAGTGAGGAGGATTTCCCCATAATTCTCTGAGCTGCGGAATCTGCTCTGGTTTCAGGTAGCCAAAGTTCTACAAGAGCAGTCACTTTCTATCTTGTGTGTGTGTTTGGCCACTTATGGTGGCTTGAATTTTATCTACTTCTTCATAACTGAGGGTTTTCCCTGGTATGTAGTGCCTTGTATGACACTGGCTTTCATCTCATAGTGACTGGCACAGGCCATTCAAGTTCAGTGCTGGAGTAATGTTGACATACCCTCCCGTGTTTCTCCAATGAAAATAGAGACCTTCCCTCCGACATTTCTTCAATGAAAACAGGGATGCCCTATTCCATACCCTCCAACATTTCTCTGACAAAAATAGGGGCACTCGCGGGTGGCACTGTGGGTTAAACCACATAGCCTAGGACTTGCTGATCAGAAGGTCGGCGGTTCGAATCCCCGCGACGGGGTGAGCTCCCGTTGCTTGGTCCCTGCTCCTGCCAACCTAGCAGTTCGAAAGCACGTCAAAGTGCCAGTAGATAAATTGGTACCGCTCCGGCAGGAAGGTAAACGGCGTTTCCGTGCGCTGCTCTGGTTCGCCAGAAGCGGCTTAGTCATGCTGGCCCCATGACCCAGAAGCTGTATGCCGGCTCCCTCGGCCAATAAAGCGAGATGAGCACCGCAACCCCAGAGTCGGCCACGACTGGACCTAATGGTCAGGGGTCCCTTTACCTTTACCTTAAGGACCAGCAGGACATTCTGGGATCAAATCAGAAACTGGGATGGCTTCTGTAAATACAGGATTGTCCCTTGGAGGAGCTGCGTTGAATATTTCTCACATAGAATAACTAATTTTATTTTGATAGGAATCTTAAACACTTTTGCCTTTATCCATAGAGATGAAAGATCTGGGAATCAAGTGACCAATTCAGGCAAATATAACTAGTAGTGATGGCTATCAACCCGGATGACTTTAAAAAGGATTAGACAAATTCATGGGAGGACAGGCAGGCAGTGGCAACTAACCCTGCTGGCTATGTTCTTATGGCTCAGGGCTAGCTACACCAGCAGAAAAAGGGTAGAAGATAAATTGACAAAACTGCTGCGCAAGTGTTGGCAGCGGATCGATTGACAGCAAACGTGTAAAACTTGGAGTGCCAGCTTCACCCGCTACAATATGATCAGGGGATGTTAAATATTGTCAAGTATCAAAGTCAAACAACAAACCGAAATATCATCAGATGTGCTATTGCTATGAAATATTCAGTGAATATCCTGCAAATGTTTGAAGATGCAGAGAACATCTGGTGAATGTTTGACATCCTGGCTTGCAGAGAGAGAATTTGGGGAAGCAAATTCATTACAGCTGTGGGTTGGGAGAGCGTAACATGAAAAGTGACTGAAGGTGTTTTTCGGTTCACACCAAAACTGAGGGAATGGCGTTTAAATACTGCCAGCAATGGCTGGATCTACGCTGACCTGTTTAACGTTATTTCCCATTACTAGAATATTATTAGATATGTTGTTCTAAAACATCACAGGGCATACTTGTTAATTAAAACGTCTTTTACCTTTTCCCTCCCGTCAAATGTACCCAGGTAAGATCCTCCCCCTATAGTGTGGGCAGGGTGGTCCCTCCCCCTACCTGGCCTGATCACCTTGGCAACGCCTCCCCAGGCGGGATTGGGCAACTGGCTGAGACCTCCAGGTATCCCACCTGGGGAAGGCGAAGCCAAGCCTGTGCTAATGGTGCCACATAGGGTCCAGGGGGCTGCGCGTGACCATGCAAAGGGCGCCCCCCATTTAATGTGGGGAGTGGTGATTCCATTATTAGAATAATATTAGATATGTTGTTCTAAAACATCACAGGGCATACTTGTTAATTAAAAATTTTTTACCTTTTCCCTCCCATCAAATGGAAGTAATACCTCGCCCCCCCCCCATTTCCCAAAACACTGTTTCTTTCCCTGCTGCTGGTCACTGTTTGCTATGCTCCACCCTCTGGTGTTACACTTTAATCCTCCCTCCCTCCCTCCCTGCTTGAATACCATAGGAGGGGGGGTCAGAGTTTGAATGCAGTAAAGAAAGGTAAAACACTACATAGGGACATATGAGCAGTGTTTCACCGATGCAGTGGTACCTCAGGTTAAGTACTTAATTCGTTCTGGAGATCCGTACTTGACCTGAAACTGTTCTTAACCTGAAGCACCACTTTAGCTAATGGGGCCTCCTGCTGCCGCTGCGCCACTGCCGCACGATTTCTGTTCTCATCCTGAAGCAAAGTTCTTAACCTGAAGCACTATTTCTGGGTTAGCGGAGTCTGTAACCTGAAGCGTATGTAACCTGAAGCGTATGTAACCCGAGGTACCACTGTACAGTCATACCTCAGGTTAAATATGCTTCAGGTTGAGCGTTTTCAAGGAACACGTTACTTCCGGGTTTTGCTGCTCGAGCATGCGCAGACGCTCAAAATGATGTCACACGCATGCGCAGATGCAGCAACCCGTGCAGGCGCAGACGCAGATGTGGGTTGTGTTCGCTTCAGGATGCGAACGGGGCTCTGGAACGGATCCCGTTCGAATCCAGAGGTACCACTGTATAGCTGCATAAAACAATTAACAACAACAACAATAATTTACAGTGGTACCTTGGGTTAAGAACTTAATTCGTTCTGGAGGTCCGTTCTTAACCTGAAACTGTTCTTAACCTGAAGCACCACTTTAGCTAATGGGGCCTCCAGCTGCCACCGCGCCGCCGGAGCAGGATTTCTGTTCTTATCCTGAAGCAAAGTTCTTAACCTGAAGCACTATTTCTGGCTTAGTGGAGTGTGTAACCTGAAGAGTATGTAACCCGAGGTACCACTGTATTACTTTCCCCAGCCACTCTGGGCGGCTTCCAACAGGAGATTAAAAATACATTAAAACATCAGTCATTAAGCATTAAATTTATTAAGCATTAAACGATAAAAAGGCAAGGTAATAACGCATTGTGCACGTAAAAAGTAGGGCGTCATGTCTCCATGTACATTAGCAAAACCATTCCTTAACCCCTCCTTAACATTAAAAACCATGAGCGTAGACCCACCCTATAAACAGTGAAAAAATTGTGGCTTGGATGCATGCTGAAGGAAATGCATGACTGTGTAAAACAGCTAGTGTAAATTCGCCCAGAATGGTAGAACATGAGGAAGGGACTTTGGGTTGATGCTTGTGGCATCATTCAGAGCCCTTAATACACTGCAGGACAAAAGAACCTGTCCGCCCCCAATATTGTTAGACTAAAACTTGCAACATCCTTGGCCCATGACCTTTCTGGCTGGGGATCACGGGAGTTGGCAGTATGTGTCTGAATATCAGTTGTTGAGAGAGTTCTCTTGTGCTCAGGTCCTGCATGTGGGTTTCATGTAGTCATTGAGAGAACAGGATGCTGGACTAAAAGGACCTGATCCAGCAGGTAATAATAATAATAATAATAATAATAATAATTATTATTATTATTATTATTTATTTATACCCCACCCATCTGGCTGGGTTTCTCCAGCCACTCTGGGCAGCTTCCAATGGAATATTAAAATACAATAACCTAGTAAACATTAAACAGGGCTAAACAGGGCTGCCTTCAGATGTCTTCTAAAAATCTGGTCGTTGTTTATTTCTTTGACATCAGGTGGGAGGGCGTTCCACAGGGTGGGTGCCACTACCGAGAAGGCCCTCTGCCTGGTTCCCTGTAACTTGGCTTCTCTCAGTGAGGGAACCGCCAGAAGGCCCTCGGCACTGGACCTCAGTGTCCGGGCACTTATGTTCTTACGTTGAAATCCGAAATCATCCGAAAGACCACTCGTACGATCTGTCCTGAGCAGGACTGGTCAGGTTAAGATGCTAATCCTATTAGCCTCGCCCTTGTCTGGGTCATTGCAAACTACTGCAGCACAAGGAAATGGCTACCCTGGCTGGAATGGGCACTTAATCAGATTAATTAACTTTTTCACTTCCCACTGCTTTTTGTACACACTGCAGTACATTTCCTTCAGAGGAGCACGAGAAGTTCAGCAGTACAAAAGAAAATTACATCAGCGGCTATGGTTGGCAAATAGTCGTGGGTCAGTGAGGTTGCATGTTTGCAGGGTAATTAAAATCTGGATCAGCTGGCAGGCTGAGCCAAAGTTTGATGACTGAAGCACAACTGATTCTGCAATGTATGACTGAGGGTGGGGAGAGTGGACTAGCAAGATGAGGAAACTGAAATCAGCTGACTGGCATCTCCTTTAGTTTGGGGTACTTGCCAGGGATGGTTTGTACAGTTTCTTTTTCCTTTTCTAGTTGTCGAACAAGATACATAGGCAACAAATCTACGTGACTCCCACATTTAAAAACTGCAAAGCGTGAAGCGTTTCAAGGATTGAAACCCGATATAATAATTAATTGTACAGAGGGCATGCTTCATGGGACTGATAAGAGTTATAGTTCAGCAGCATCTGCAGGACCAAATGTTCCCCACTCCTTATTAAGGCATGTCCAAAAACTTTGTCAGACTCTTCTTCAGGTTGGATCAAACATAAATACGAAGTGGGCTGTGGCCTTCTGGGTCAAGTGCAATGGAGTGCATGTGTGTGTTTCTTGGGGCATGGTAGGAAAAACCCCCTCAGAGCATGCCATGGCGTTGTTTCAGAAATGTCGAAAATGTCATTTCAGAATTAGAACAGAAAGTTCCCTTTCATGACTCCAGAGAATTTCTGCATTGGGATGGGATTGTGATACAGTAGTGCCTTGGGTTAAGTACTTAATTCATTCCGGAGGTCCGAACTTAACCTGAAACTGTTCTTAACCTGAAGCACCACTTTAGCTAATGGGCCCTCCTGCTGCTGCCACGCCACTGGAGCACGATTTCTGTTCTCATCCTGAAGCAAAGTTCTTAACCTGAAGCACTATTTCTGGGTTAGCGGAGTCTGTAACCTGAAGCGTATGTTACCTGAAGCATATGTAACCCGAGGTACCACTGTATATGTGTGGAAGGGGCCCATGCCACAAGTTTGTGTTGTCTGAGTCCCTAAACTATGACTCTCATCATCTCTGACCATTGGCCATACTGGCTGAGTACAACAACATCTGGAGGACCACAGATTAGCCCAGGGTCTCCCAAACTTGGGTCTCCAGTTGTTTGTGGACTACAGCTCCCATCACTCCTGACCATGGGTCCTGGAAGCTAGGGATGATGGGAGTTGTAGTCCAAAAACAGCTGGAGACCCAGGTTTGGGAAACCCTGGGTTAGCGGGTCCAGTTTCATAGGCTGGCTCCAGGTCTGAGGGGGTCTTGAGCAATGTGTCCCTCTCCTCTTCTGTCAGTTGGCTGTGGTGAGCAGGAACATTCCTGGCTGCAGTGACAGTATTCCAAACAGTGTTGGGCACCTGGGCTTAGCCACCATTTGATTTCCTGGCAACTCCTAAGAGGTTGAGCGTGTTGTGGGAAATGGTGACTCAATTCAGCTGCAGGAAGAGGGCAGAATAATGGGGCTGCACCTCCAGGAGGCCCTGGGTGCTGATGCCACTCCTATGCTTTCATCATAGCAAGACGATTCCTGCACATCATGGGGATATTTTGATTGACTCAGCATTTCTGCCATCATAGCATGCTTCATACATTGCTCAGACAGCTGAACTCTGCGCTCCCCAGGCTACAGTTAAAAATGGGAACTGTCAACAGGCAGCAGGGTGAGAAAACACATATAGACATGGGAAGCAGCTAAAGACTGCCACATTATTATTTTTCATAGATAAAAAAAGTGCAGAATCGCACACACCGGCCAGTTTCTGTTTTGACTTGAAATGTTCATTTTGCGCTTCTCAGAAGTACATAAAGGCAAGAAGCAGGCAGGAGGAGCTCTGGCCTGTAATGGTGCCCACCTGAGAGGTCCTGTGACTGCACAGGTCACAACACTGTTGTGGTTCAGAGGCATCCAAGAACATTGTGCTTAAATTATCCCTTTCTCACTGCTCACAAGTAAGGAGGAACATCGGTATGGTGCTATCAGAGTACGAAGCAAGAGTTCTGAACTCAGTTCACTTTCCACTGTACTTCTGAATTTAACCAAAGTAGCTTTGAAACTTGAACAACCCCCTCACGAAGTCTCAGGACTCAGAGAACACACGCCCCACCCAGCTTATCTTCAGGCTTCATGAAAGGGCAGGGTGAAGAAGAAGGCTTCTCAACAGGGCCTGGGTGGGTTCCTAGATCTCCTCCTGGTATAACGGAAGAATAAAAAAAGAGTGCAGTCAGAATAGAAAGTATTTCATATCTTCACTGGGAAAGGCACCTCTTATCTAATGGTAAGACACTAAAACAATCAAGAGCTATATTTATTTTTAACTTGGCTTGACTGAAGGCTCTGTTGCAAAGGCTAAAGGTGATAGTTTGGAGAAATATTAATCAGACACTTCTACTTAAGGTTCGATCTCTCTTTTCCCTTTTGGTTTATGGTTTCCACAGAAAAGAAGAGCCTGCAGCCCACCGCCATGAAGGTCATCAAAACACTCTTGGTCTACCGACGTTTTCTCCTCATCTTCTTCACTCCCCTCCTGCTTCTTCCATTGCCTCTCGTCATCAGAACCAAAGTAAGTGAATAATAACTGCTGCCCTACAGCTTTATATTTCCAAAGCCTCACTGAAATGTTTCATCTTCCTCTCAGTTATTTTTTCCCTCAGATTGGTCTCTTCACAAAACTCTGCTGCGCGATACAGATTGAAAGTGATTTTAAAAAACACAGATTTAAAAAATCGCAAAGTCTTCCTGGTGTGTTCTTAGCAGATAAAATGGATAGGCTGTCACCCAGACAGTTTTAAATATTTTAAACATTTCACTTCCGTACCAAACCCTGGGCACTGTCAGGAGTATAGCTTTAGTGTGCTTTGTCATTATAGATATGTACAAGGTGTCAAGAAGATCTATCTTTAAATTGCATTTTTAATTTGAGAGGGAGAATCTGTGGCTAGCTTTATGGGAGATATAATTTCAGTAATGACAGTTACTTGCTGCAGTATTTGGAGAACTGGAACAAGAGAGAGAATGTCAACATTCCCAGCTGAATGGAATCAAATAATTGATAGGCTGATAATCAGTTACGTTCTTGCTATCATTTGCTCCATTGCTCTGCATTATACATTTAAACCGGTGTCATACCAGTTTTAAAAATTGTGAAGGGCACATGACAGTTGTGCTGCCAACAGATTAAGATCAATGTGTGTGGCAGCTTCCACATAGCAAGTAGTCATGAATCTTTTGTGTGTTTTAATAAAGGATCCCGTACTTGCACGTAAATTCAGTATTTTACATTAAAGGCCTTCGTGTTGACTAATCACAGAAGGCCAAAGTGAGCAGAAATTCATTATTTCTTTGTCACCGGAGAAACATGGCCTTTTATCTTGCTGCCTCATCAAGACATATGTCAGAAGTTAATGGTGTTAATGGGTGAAATATTGACTCCACAAAAGGCAAAGGCAAAACTCTCGTTGATTTCAATGGATCTGCCGCCTTTCATCTTCTTCAGAAATGGTGCCAATTTTGATGTCAGTGTACTTTCACAGAGCTACTCTGCGTACAAATACACAGAATTGTATTCCCCCGCCCCCCCCCGCCCCTCATTTAGGGAGGAAACAAAACTCTTGTTACTATTGTGTGGTTTCTTGTCCTCATTCAAGGACATGTTCAAAGGAAGTATTTCTTTTCAGAACAAAGAATAATAGAATCTATGCAGATTCAAAGGGGAACTTATGACATCCAATTGATTCCATCCTCTGTTGTTGCTCACACCACTTATAGATAGATACATGTCCTCCAGCATCAGTATGTGATATGTATTTT
>NW_028293467.1:0-32598 GCF_964106645.2 Podarcis pityusensis
ACGGCGCGGCTTAGGGATTTTTCAGAAAAATCTTTTTTCCGCAGCTAAAGTAGTCGAGGGCTGATTTCTTGGCCTATGATCCAAAGTTTTCCGTTTCCACCGCCAACCCTTTCAGGGGAGAGTTTGCAACAGTTTGGCACCATTTTTGAGCAAAGTGGAAAACGGCCGATTTTTTGATGAAATTGTGACCGCGCGGCTTAGGGATTTTTCAGAAAAATCTTTTTCCGCAGGTGAAGTAGTCGATGGCTGATTTCTTGGCCTATGATCAAAAGTTTTCCGTTTCCACCGCCAACCCTTTCAGGGGAGAGTTTGCAACAGTTTGGCACCTTTTTGAGTAAACTGGAAAACGGCCGATTTTGGATGAAATTCTGACCGCGCGGCTTAGGGATTTTTCAGAAAAATCTTTTTCCGCAGGTGAAGTAGTCGACGGCTGATTTCTTGGCCTATGATCCAAAGTTTTCCGTTTCCACCGCCAACCCTTTCAGGGGAGAGTTTGCAACAGTTTGGCACCATTTTTGAGCAAAGTGGAAAACGTTCGATTTTGGATGAAATTCTGACCGCGCGGCTTAGGGATTTTTCAGAAAAATCTTTTTCCGCAGGTGAAGTAGTCGACGGCTGATTTCTTGGCCTATGATCAAAAGCCTTCCATTTCCACCTCCAAAACTTTCAGGGGAGATTTTGCAACAGTTTGGCACCATTTTTGAGCAAAGTAGAAAATGGCCGATTTTGGATGAAATTGTGACCGCGCGCCTTAGGGATTTTTCAGAAAAATCTTTCTCTGCAGGTAAAGTTGTCGAGGGCTGATTTCTTGACCTATGATCAAAAGCCTTCCGTTTCCACCGCCAAACCTTTCAGGAGAGAGTTTGCAACAGTTTGGCACCATTTTTGATCAAAGCGGAACACGGCTGATTTTTGATGAAATTCTGACCACGCGCCTTAGGGATTTTTTCAGAATTTTTTTTATTCGCAGGTGAAGTAGTGGAGGGCTGATTTCTTGGCCTATGATCCAAAGCCTTCCGTTTCCACCGCCAAACCTTTCAGGGGAGAAGTTGCAACAGTTTGGCACCATTTTTGAACAAAGTAGAAGACGGCCGATTTTGGATGAAATTGTGACCGCGCGGCTTAGGGATTTTTCAGAAAAATCTTTTTCCGCAGGTGAAGTAGTCGATGGCTGATTTCTTGGCCTATCATCAAAAGTTTTCCGTTTCCACCGCCAACCCTTTCAGGGGAGAGTTTGCAACAGTTTGGCACCTTTTTGAGTAAAGTGGAAAACGGCCGATTTTGGATAAAATTCTGACCGCACGGCTTAGGGATTTTTCAGAAAAATCTTTTTCCGCAGGTGAAGTAGTCAACGGCTGATTTCTTGGCTTATGATCAAAAGCCTTCCATTTCCACCGCCAAACCTTTCAGGGGAGATTTTGCAACAGTTTGGCACCATTTTTGAGCAAAGTAGAAAACGGCCGATTTTGGATGAAATTGTGACCGCGCGCCTTAGGGATTTTTTCAGAATTTTTTTTATTCGCAGGTGAAGTAGTGGAGGGCTGGTTTCTTGGCCTATGATCCAAAGCCTTCCGTTTCCACCGCCAAACCTTTCACGGGAGAAGTTGCAACAGTTTGGCACCATTTTTGAACAAAGTGGAAAACGGCCGATTTTGGATGAAATTGTGACGGCGCGGCTTAGGGATTTTTCAGAAAAATCTTTTTTCCGCAGCTAAAGTAGTCGAGGGCTGATTTCTTGGCCTATGATCCAAAGTTTTCCGTTTCCACCGCCAACCCTTTCAGGGGAGAGTTTGCAACAGTTTGGCACCATTTTTGAGCAAAGTGGAAAACGGCCGATTTTTGATGAAATTGTGACCGCGCGGCTTAGGGATTTTTCAGAAAAATCTTTTTCCGCAGGTGAAGTAGTCGATGGCTGATTTCTTGGCCTATGATCCAAAGTTTTCCGTTTCCACCACCAACCCTTTCAGGGGAGAGTTTCCAACAGTTTGGCACCATTTTTGAGCAAAGTGGAAAACGGCCGATTTTGGATGAAATTGTGACCGCGCGGCTTAGGGATTTTTCAGAAAAATCTTTCTCCGCAGGTGAAATAGTGGAGGGCTGATTTCTTGGCCTATGATCCAAAGCCTTCCGTTTCCACCGCCGAACCTTTCAGGGGAGAGTTTGCAACAGTTTGGCACCATTTTTTATCAAAGTGGAACACGTTCGATTTTTGATCAAATTGTGACCGCGCGGCTTAGGGATTTTTTCAGAATTTTTTTTATTCGCAGGTGTAGTAGTGGAGGGCTGATTTCTTTCCTATGATCAAAAGTTTTCTGTTTCCACCGCCAACCCTTTTAGGGGAGAGTTTGCAACAGTTTGGCACCATTTTTCAGCAAAGTGGAAAACGGCCTATTTTGGATGAAATTGTGACCGCGCGGCTTAGGGATTTTTCAGAAAAATCTTTTTCCGCAGGTGAAGTAGTCGATGGCTGATTTCTTGGCCTATCATCAAAAGTTTTCCGTTTCCACCGCCAACCCTTTCAGGGGAGAGTTTGCAACAGTTTGGCACCTTTTTGAGTAAAGTGGAAAACGGCCGATTTTGGATAAAATTCTGACCGCACGGCTTAGGGATTTTTCAGAAAAATCTTTTTCCGCAGGTGAAGTAGTCAACGGCTGATTACTTGGCTTATGATCAAAAGCCTTCCATTTCCACCGCCAAACCTTTCAGGGGAGATTTTGCAACAGTTTGGCACCATTTTTGAGCAAAGTAGAAAACGGCCGATTTTGGATGAAATTGTGACCGCGCGCCTTAGGGATTTTTTCAGAATTTTTTTTATTCGCAGGTGAAGTAGTGGAGGGCTGGTTTCTTGGCCTATGATCCAAAGCCTTCCGTTTCCACCGCCAACCCTTTCAGGGGAGAGTTTGCAACAGTTTGGCACCTTTTTGAGTAAAGTGGAAAACGGCCGATTTTGGATGAAATTGTGACCGCGCGGCTTAGGGATTTTTCAGAAAAATCTTTTTCCGCAGGTGAAGTAGTCGACGGCTGATTTCTTGCCCTATGATCCAAAGCCTTCCATTTCCACCGCCAAACCTTTCAGGGGAGATTTTGCAACAGTTTGGCAACATTTTTGAGCAAAGTAGAAAACGGCCGATTTTGGATGAAATTGTGACCGCGCGCCTTAGGGAATTTTCAGAAAAATCTTTCTCTGCAGGTAAAGTTGTCGAGGGCTGATTTCTTGGCCTACGATCAAAAGTTTTCCGTTTCCACCGCCAACCCTTTCAGGGGAGAGTTTGCAACAGTTTGGCACCTTTTTGAGTAAAGTGGAAAACGGCCGATTTTGGATGAAATTCTGACCGCGCGGCTTAGGGATTTTTCAGAAAAATCTTTCTCTGCAGGTAAAGTTGTCGAGGGCTGATTTCTTGACCTATGATCAAAAGCCTTCCGTTTCCACCGCCAAACCTTTCAGGAGAGAGTTTGCAACAGTTTGGCACCATTTTTGATCAAAGTGGAAAACGGCTGATTTTTGATGAAATTGTGACCACGCGCCTTAGGGATTTTTTCAGAATTTTTTTTTATTCGCAGGTGAAGTAGTAGAGGGCTGATTGCTTGGCCTATGATCCAAAGCCTTCCGTTTCCACCGCCAAACCTTTCAGGGTAGAAGTTGCAACAGTTTGGCACCATTTTTGAACAAAGTGGAAAACGGCCGATTTTGGATGAAATTGTGACGGCGCGGCTTAGGGATTTTTCAGAAAAATCTTTTTTCCGCAGCTAAAGTAGTCGAGGGCTGATTTCTTGGCCTATGATCCAAAGTTTTCCGTTTCCACCGCCAACCCTTTCAGGGGAGAGTTTGCAACAGTTTGGCACCATTTTTGAGCAAAGTGGAAAACGGCCGATTTTTGATGAAATTGTGACCGCGCGGCTTAGGGATTTTTCAGAAAAATCTTTTTCCGCAGGTGAAGTAGTCGATGGCTGATTTCTTGGCCTATGATCAAAAGTTTTCCGTTTCCACCGCCAACCCTTTCAGGGGAGAGTTTGCAACAGTTTGGCACCTTTTTGAGTAAACTGGAAAACGGCCGATTTTGGATGAAATTCTGACCGCGCGGCTTAGGGATTTTTCAGAAAAATCTTTTTCCGCAGGTGAAGTAGTCGACGGCTGATTTCTTGGCCTATGATCCAAAGTTTTCCGTTTCCACCGCCAACCCTTTCAGGGGAGAGTTTGCAACAGTTTGGCACCATTTTTGAGCAAAGTGGAAAACGTTCGATTTTGGATGAAATTCTGACCGCGCGGCTTAGGGATTTTTCAGAAAAATCTTTTTCCGCAGGTGAAGTAGTCGACGGCTGATTTCTTGGCCTATGATCAAAAGCCTTCCATTTCCACCTCCAAAACTTTCAGGGGAGATTTTGCAACAGTTTGGCACCATTTTTGAGCAAAGTAGAAAATGGCCGATTTTGGATGAAATTGTGACCGCGCGCCTTAGGGATTTTTCAGAAAAATCTTTCTCTGCAGGTAAAGTTGTCGAGGGCTGATTTCTTGACCTATGATCAAAAGCCTTCCGTTTCCACCGCCAAACCTTTCAGGAGAGAGTTTGCAACAGTTTGGCACCATTTTTGATCAAAGCGGAACACGGCTGATTTTTGATGAAATTCTGACCACGCGCCTTAGGGATTTTTTCAGAATTTTTTTTATTCGCAGGTGAAGTAGTGGAGGGCTGATTTCTTGGCCTATGATCCAAAGCCTTCCGTTTCCACCGCCAAACCTTTCAGGGGAGAAGTTGCAACAGTTTGGCACCATTTTTGAACAAAGTAGAAGACGGCCGATTTTGGATGAAATTGTGACCGCGCGGCTTAGGGATTTTTCAGAAAAATCTTTTTCCGCAGGTGAAGTAGTCGATGGCTGATTTCTTGGCCTATCATCAAAAGTTTTCCGTTTCCACCGCCAAACCTTTCAGGGGAGAGTTTGCAACAGTTTGGCACCATTTTTGAGCAAAGTGGAAAACGGCTGATTTTTGATGAAATTGTGACCACGCGCCTTAGGGATTTTTTCAGAATTTTTTTTTTTCGCAGGTGAAGTAGTGGAGGGCTGATTTCTTGGCCTATGATCCAAAGCCTTCCGTTTCCACCGCCAAACCTTACAGGGGAGAGTTTGCAACAGTTTGGCACCATTTTAGAGCAAAGTGGAAAACGGCCGATTTTGGATGAAATTGTGACGGCGCGGCTTAGGGATTTTTCAGAAAAATCTTTTTCCGCAGGTGAAGTAGTCGATGGCTGATTTCTTGGCCTATCATCAAAAGTTTTCCGTTTCCACCGCCAACCCTTTCAGGGGAGAGTTTGCAACAGTTTGGCACCTTTTTGAGTAAAGTGGAAAACGGCCGATTTTGGATAAAATTCTGACCGCACGGCTTAGGGATTTTTCAGAAAAATCTTTTTCCGCAGGTGAAGTAGTCAACGGCTGATTTCTTGGCTTATGATCAAAAGCCTTCCATTTCCACCGCCAAACCTTTCAGGGGAGATTTTGCAACAGTTTGGCACCATTTTTGAGCAAAGTAGAAAACGGCCGATTTTGGATGAAATTGTGACCGCGCGCCTTAGGGATTTTTTCAGAATTTTTTTTATTCGCAGGTGAAGTAGTGGAGGGCTGGTTTCTTGGCCTATGATCCAAAGCCTTCCGTTTCCACCGCCAAACCTTTCACGGGAGAAGTTGCAACAGTTTGGCACCATTTTTGAACAAAGTGGAAAACGGCCGATTTTGGATGAAATTGTGACGGCGCGGCTTAGGGATTTTTCAGAAAAATCTTTTTTCCGCAGCTAAAGTAGTCGAGGGCTGATTTCTTGGCCTATGATCCAAAGTTTTCCGTTTCCACCGCCAACCCTTTCAGGGGAGAGTTTGCAACAGTTTGGCACCATTTTTGAGCAAAGTGGAAAACGGCCGATTTTTGATGAAATTGTGACCGCGCGGCTTAGGGATTTTTCAGAAAAATCTTTTTCCGCAGGTGAAGTAGTCGATGGCTGATTTCTTGGCCTATGATCCAAAGTTTTCCGTTTCCACCACCAACCCTTTCAGGGGAGAGTTTCCAACAGTTTGGCACCATTTTTGAGCAAAGTGGAAAACGGCCGATTTTGGATGAAATTGTGACCGCGCGGCTTAGGGATTTTTCAGAAAAATCTTTCTCCGCAGGTGAAATAGTGGAGGGCTGATTTCTTGGCCTATGATCCAAAGCCTTCCGTTTCCACCGCCGAACCTTTCAGGGGAGAGTTTGCAACAGTTTGGCACCATTTTTTATCAAAGTGGAACACGTTCGATTTTTGATCAAATTGTGACCGCGCGGCTTAGGGATTTTTTCAGAATTTTTTTTTATTCGCAGGTGTAGTAGTGGAGGGCTGATTTCTTTCCTATGATCAAAAGTTTTCTGTTTCCACCGCCAACCCTTTTAGGGGAGAGTTTGCAACAGTTTGGCACCATTTTTCAGCAAAGTGGAAAACGGCCTATTTTGGATGAAATTGTGACCGCGCGGCTTAGGGATTTTTCAGAAAAATCTTTTTCCGCAGGTGAAGTAGTCGATGGCTGATTTCTTGGCGTATCATCAAAAGTTTTCCATTTCCACCGCCAACCCTTTCAGGGGAGAGTTTGCAACAGTTTGGCACCTTTTTGAGTAAAGTGGAAAACGGCCGATTTTGGATAAAATTCTGACCGCACGGCTTAGGGATTTTTCAGAAAAATCTTTTTCCGCAGGTGAAGTAGTCAACGGCTGATTTCTTGGCTTATGATCAAAAGCCTTCCATTTCCACCGCCAAACCTTTCAGGGGAGATTTTGCAACAGTTTGGCACCATTTTTGAGCAAAGTAGAAAACGGCCGATTTTGGATGAAATTGTGACCGCGCGCCTTAGGGATTTTTTCAGAATTTTTTTTATTCGCAGGTGAAGTAGTGGAGGGCTGGTTTCTTGGCCTATGATCCAAAGCCTTCCGTTTCCACCGCCAAACCTTTTAGGGGAGAGTTTGCAACAGTTTGGCACCATTTTTGAACAAAGTGGAAAACGGCCGATTTTGGATGAAATTGTGACGGCGCGGCTTAGGGATTTTTCAGAAAAATCTTTTTTCCGCAGCTAAAGTAGTCGAGGGCTGATTTCTTGGCCTATGATCCAAAGTTTTCCGTTTCCACCGCCAACCCTTTCAGGGGAGAGTTTGCAACAGTTTGGCACCATTTTTGAGCAAAGTGGAAAACGGCCGATTTTTGATGAAATTGTGACCGCGCGGCTTAGGGATTTTTCAGAAAAATCTTTTTCCGCAGGTGAAGTAGTCGATGGCTGATTTCTTGGCCTATGATCCAAAGTTTTCCGTTTCCACCACCAACCCTTTCAGGGGAGAGTTTCCAACAGTTTGGCACCATTTTTGAGCAAAGTGGAAAACGGCCGATTTTGGATGAAATTGTGACCGCGCGGCTTAGGGATTTTTCAGAAAAATCTTTCTCCGCAGGTGAAATAGTGGAGGGCTGATTTCTTGGCCTATGATCCAAAGCCTTCCGTTTCCACCGCCAAACCTTTCACGGGAGAAGTTGCAACAGTTTGGCACCATTTTTGAACAAAGTGGAAAACGGCCGATTTTGGATGAAATTGTGACGGCGCGGCTTAGGGATTTTTCAGAAAAATCTTTTTTCCGCAGCTAAAGTAGTCGAGGGCTGATTTCTTGGCCTATGATCCAAAGTTTTCCGTTTCCACCGCCAACCCTTTCAGGGGAGAGTTTGCAACAGTTTGGCACCATTTTTGAGCAAAGTGGAAAACGGCCGATTTTGGATGAAATTGTGACGGCGCGGCTTAGGGATTTTTCAGAAAAATCTTTCTCGGCAGGTGAAGTTGTCGGGGGCTGATTTCTTCGCCTATGATCAAAAGCGTTCCGTTTCCACCGCCAAACCTTTCAGGGTAGAGTTTGCAACAGTTTGGCACCATTTTTGAGCAAAGTGGAAAACGGCCGATTTTTTATGAAATTGTGACCGCGCGCCTTAGGGATTTTTCACAAAAATCTTTCTCCGCAGGTGAAGTTGTTGAGGGCTGATTTCTTGGCCTATGATCAAAAGCCTTCCGTTTCCACCGCCAAACCTTTCAAGGGAGAGTTTGCAACTGTTTGGCACCATTTTTGAGCAAAGTGGAAAACGGCCGATTTTTTATGAAATTGTGACGGCGCGCCTTAGGGATTTTTCACAAAAATCTTTTTCCGCAGGTGAAGTAGTCGATGGCTGATTTCTTTCCTATGATCAAAAGTTTTCCGTTTCCACCGCCAACCATTTCAGGGGAGAGTTTGCAACAGTTTGGCACCATTTTTGAGCAAAGTGGAAAACGGCCGATTTTTGATGAAATTGTGACCGCGCGGCTTAGGGATTTTTCAGAAAAATCTTTCTCGGCAGGTGAAGTTGTCGGGGGCTGATTTCTTCGCCTATGATCAAAAGCGTTCCGTTTCCACCGCCAAACCTTTCAGGGTAGAGTTTGCAACAGTTTGGCACCATTTTTGAGCAAAGTGGAAAACGGCCGATTTTTTATGAAATTGTGACCGCGCGCCTTAGGGATTTTTCAGAAAAATCTTTCTCCGCAGGTGAAGTTGTTGAGGCCTGATTTCTTGGCCTATTATCAAAAGCCTTCCGTTTCCCCCGCCAAACCTTTCAGGGGAGAGTTTGCAACTGTTTGGCACCATTTTTGAGCAAAGTGGAAAACGGCCGATTTTTGATGAAATTGTGACCGCGCGGCTTAGGGATTTTTCAGAAAAATCTTTTTCCTCAGGTGAAGTAGTCGAGGGCTGATTTCTTTCCTATGATCAAAAGTTTTCCGTTTCCACCGCCAACCATTTCAGGGGAGAGTTTGCAACAGTTTGGCACCATTTTTGAGCAAAGTGGAAAACGGCCGATTTTTGATGAAATTGTGACCGCGCGGCTTAGGGATTTTTCAGAAAAATCTTTTTCCGCAGGTGAAGTAGTGGAGGGCTGATTTCTTGGCCTATGATCCAAAGCCTTCCGTTTCCACCGCCATACCTTTCAGGGGAGAGGTTGCAACAGTTTGGCACCATTTTTGAGCAAAGTGGAAAACGGCCGATTTTGGATGAAATTGTGACCGCGCGGCTTAGGGATTTTTCAGAAAAATCGTTCTCCGCAGGTGAAGTAGTCGAGGGCAGATTTCTTGGCCTATGATCTAAAGCTTTCCATTTCCACCGCCAAACCTTTCAGGGGAGATTTTTCCACAGTTTGGCAGTATTTTTGAGCAAAGTAGAAAACGGCCGATTTTTGATGAAATTGTGACCGCGCGCCTTACGGATTTTTCAGAAAAATCTTTCTCTGCAGGTGAAGTTGTCGAGGGCTGATTTCTTGACCTATGATCCAAAGCCTTCCGTTTCCACCGCGAAACATTTCAGGGGAGAGTTTGCAACAGTTTGGCACCATTTTTGAGCAAAGTGGAAAACGGCCGATTTTTAATGAAATTGTGACCGCGCGCCTTAGGGATTTTTTTAAGAATTTTTTTTCGCAGGTGAAGTAGATGAGGGCTTATTTCCTGACCTATGATCAAAAGCCTTTCGTTTCCACCACCAAACCTTTCAGGGGAGAGTTTGCAACAGTTTGGCACCATTTTTGAGCAAAGTGGAAAACGGCCGATTTTTGATGAAATTGTGACCGCGCGGCTTAGTGATTTTTCAGAAAAATCATTTTCCGCAGGTGAAGTAGTCGAGGGATGATTTCTTCGCCTATGATCAAAAGACTTCCGTTTCCACCGCCAAACCTTTCAGCGGAAAGTTTGCAACAGTTTGGCACCATTTTTGATCAAAGTGGAAAACGGCCGATTTTTGATGAAATTGGGACCGCGTGGCTTAGGGGTTTTTCAGAAAAATCTTTTTCTGCAGGTGAAGTAGTCAAGGGCTGATTTCTTGGCCTTTGATCAAAAGCCTTCCGTATTCCCCGCCAAACCTTTCAGGGAAGAGTTTGCAACAGTTTGGCACCATTTTTGAGCAAAGTGGAAAACGGCCGATTTTTGATGAAATTGTGACCGCGCGCCTTAGGGATTTTTTCAGAATTTTTTTTTTCACAGGTGAAGTGGTCGAGGGCTGATTTCTTGGCCTATGATCAAAAGACTTCCGTTTCCACCGCCAAACCTTTCAGGGGAGAGTTTGCAACAGTTTGGCACCATTTTTGAGCAAAGTGGAAAACGGCCGATTTTTGATGAAATTGTGACCGCGCGCCTTAGGGATTTTTCAGAAAAATCGTTTTCCGCAGCTGAAGTAGTCGAGGGCTGATTTCTTGGCCTATGATCAAAAGCCTTCCGTGTCCACCCCCAAACCTGTCAGGGGAGAGTTTGCAACAGTTTGGCACCATTTTTGAGCAAAGTGGAAAACGGCCGATTTTTGATGAAATTGTGACCGCGCGCCTTAAGGATTTTTCAGAAGAATCTTTTTCCGCAGGGGAAGTAGTCGAGGGCTGATTTCTTGGCCTATGTTCAAAAGCCTTCCATTTCCACCGCCAAACTTTTCAGGGGAGAGTTTGCAACAGTTTGGCACCATTTTTGAGCAAAGTGGAAAACGGACGATATTTGATGAAATTGTGACCGCGTGGCTTAGGGATTTTTCAGAATTTTTTTTCCGCAGGTGAAGTAGTCGACGGCTGATTTCCTGGCCTATGATCAAAAGCCTTCCGTTTCCACCGTCAAACCTTGCAGGGGAGAGTTTGCAACAGTTTGTCTCAATTTTTGAGCAAAGTGGAAAACGGAAGATTTTTGATGAAACTGTGACCGCGCGCCTTAGGCATTTTTCAGAAAAATCTATTTCCGCAGGTGAAGTACTCGAGGGTTGATTAATTGTCCTATGGTCAAAAGACTTCCGTTTCCACCGCCAAACCTTTCAGGGGAGAGTTTGCAACAGTTTGGCACCATTTTTGAACAAAGTGGAAAACGGCCGATTTTGGATGAAATTGTGACCGCGCGGCTTAGGGATTTTTCATAAAATCTTTTCCCGCAGGTGAAGTAGTCGAGGGCAGATTTCTTGATCTATGATCCAAAGTCTTCCGTTTCCACCGCCAAACCTTTCAGGGGAGAGTTTGCAACAGTTTGGCACCATTTTTGAGCAAAGTGGAAAACGGCCGATTTTTGATCAAAGTCTGACCGCGCGGATTAGGGAATTTTCAGAAAAATCTTTTTCCTCAGGTGAAGTAGTAAAGGGCTGATTTCTTGGCCTATTATCCAAAGCCTTCCGTATCCACCGCCAAACCTTTCAGGGGAGAGTTTGCAACAGTTTGGCACCATTTTTGAGCAAAGTGGAAAACGGCCGATTTTTGATGAAATTGTGACGGCGCGGCTTGGGATTTTTCAGAAAAATCTTTTTTCCGCAGCTAAAGTAGTCGAGGGCTGATTTCTTGGCCTATGATCGAAAGTTTTCCATTTCCACCGCGAACCCTTTCAGGGGAGAGGTTGCAACAGTTTGGCACCATTTTTGAGCAAAGTAGAAAACGCCCGATTTTTGATGAAATTGTGACCGCGCGCCTTAGGGATTTTTTCAGAATTTTTTTTATTTGCAGGTGAAGTAGTGGAGGGCTGATTTCTTGGCCTATGATCCGAAGCCTTCCGTTTCCACCGCCAAACCTTTCAGGGGAGAGGTTGCAACAGTTTGGCACGATTTTTGAGCAAAGTGGAAAGCGGCCGATTTTGGATGAAATTGTGACCGCGCGCCTTAGGGATTTTTCAGAACAATGTTTTTCCGCAGGTGAAGTAGTCGATGGCTGATTTCTTGACCTATGATCCAAAGTTTTCCGTTTCCACCGCCAACCCTTTCAGGGGAGAGGTTGCAACAGTTTGGCACCATTTTTGAGCAAAGTGGAACACGGCTGATCTTTGATGAAATTGTGACCACGCGCCTTAGGGATTTTTTCAGAATTTTTTTTATTCTCAGGTGAAGTAGTGGAGGGCTGATTTCTTGGCCTATGATCCGAAGCCTTCCGTTTCCACCGCCGAACCTTTCAGGGGAGAGTTTGCAACAGTTTGGCACCATTTTTGAACAAAGTGGAAAACGGCCGATTTTGGATGAAATTGTGACGGCGCGGCTTAGGGATTTTTCAGAAAAATCTTTTTTCCGCAGCTAAAGTAGTCGAGGGCTGATGTCTTGGCCTATGATCGAAAGTTTTCCGTTTCCACCGCCAACCCTTTCAGGGGAGAGGTTGCAACAGTTTGGCACCATTTTTGAGCAAAGTGGAAAACGGCCGATTTTGAATGAAATTGTGACCGCGCGGCTTAGGGATTTTTCAGAAAAATCTTCTTCCGCAGGTGAAGTAGTCGAGGGCTGATTTCTTTCCTATGATCAATAGTTTTCCGTTTTCACCGCCAACCCTTTTAGGGGAGAGTTTGCAACAGTTTGGCACCATTTTTGAGCAAAGTGGAAAACGGCCGATTTTTGATGAAATTGTAACAGCGCGGCTTAGGGATTTTTCAGAAAAATCTTTTTCCGCAGGTGAAGTAGTCGATGGCTGATTTCTTGGCCTATGATCAAAAGTTTTCCGTTTCCACCGCCAACCCTTTCAGGGGAGAGTTTGCAACAGTTTGGCACTTTTGAGCAAAGTGGAAAACGGCCGATTTTGGATGAAATTCTGACCGCGCGGCTTAGGGATTTTTCAGTAAAATCTTTTTCCGCAGGTGAAGTAGTCGAGGGCTGATTTCTTGGCCTATGATCCAAAGCCTTCCATTTCCACCGCCAAACCTTTCAGGGGAGAGTTTGCAACAGTTTGGCACCATTTTTGAGCAAAGTGGAAAACGGCCGATTTTTGATGAAATTGTGACCGCGCGCCTTAGGGATTTTTCAGAAAAATCTTTTTCCGCAGCTGAAGTAGTCGAGGGCTGATTTCTTGGCCTATGATCAAAAGCCTTCCGTGTCCACCCCCAAACCTGTCAGGGGAGAGTTTGCAACAGTTTGGCACCATTTTTGAGCAAAGTGGAAAACGGCCGATTTTTGATGAAATTGTGACCGCGCGGCTTAGGGATTTTTCAGTAAAATCTTTTTCCGCAGGGGAAGTAGTCGAGGGCTGATTTCTTGGCCTATGATCCAAAGCCTTCCATTTCCACCGCCAAACCTTTCAGGAGAGAGTTTGCAACAGTTTGGCACCATTTTTGAGCAAAGTGGAAAACGGCTGATTTTTGATGAAATTGTGACCACGCGCCTTAGGGATTTTTTCAGAATTTTTTTTATTCGCAGGTGAAGTAGTGGAGGGCTGATTTCTTGGCCTATGATCCAAAGCCTTCCGTTTCCACCGCCAAACCTTTCAGGGGAGAGGTTGCAACAGTTTGGCACCATTTTTGAACAAAGTGGAAAACGGCCGATTTTGGATGAAATTGTGACGGCGCGGCTTGGGATTTTTCAGAAAAATCTTTTTTCCGCAGCTAAAGTAGTCGAGGGCTGATTTCTTGGCCTATGATCGAAAGTTTTCCATTTCCACCGCCAACCCTTTCAGGGGAGAGGTTGCAACAGTTTGGCACCATTTTTGATCAAAGTGGAAAACGGCCGATTTTTGATGAAATTGGGACCGCGTGGCTTAGGGGTTTTTCAGAAAAATCTTTTTCTGCAGGTGAAGTAGTCAAGGGCTGATTTCTTGGCCTTTGATCAAAAGCCTTCCGTATTCCCCGCCAAACCTTTCAGGGAAGAGTTTGCAACAGTTTGGCACCATTTTTGAGCAAAGTGGAAAACGGCCGATTTTTGATGAAATTGTGACCGCGCGCCTTAGGGATTTTTTCAGAATTTTTTTTTTCACAGGTGAAGTGGTCGAGGGCTGATTTCTTGGCCTATGATCAAAAGACTTCCGTTTCCACCGCCAAACCTTTCAGGGGAGAGTTTGCAACAGTTTGGCACCATTTTTGAGCAAAGTGGAAAACGGCCGATTTTTGATGAAATTGTGACCGCGCGCCTTAGGGATTTTTCAGAAAAATCGTTTTCCGCAGCTGAAGTAGTCGAGGGCTGATTTCTTGGCCTATGATCAAAAGCCTTCCGTGTCCACCCCCAAACCTGTCAGGGGAGAGTTTGCAACAGTTTGGCACCATTTTTGAGCAAAGTGGAAAACGGCCGATTTTTGATGAAATTGTGACCGCGCGCCTTAAGGATTTTTCAGAAGAATCTTTTTCCGCAGGGGAAGTAGTCGAGGGCTGATTTCTTGGCCTATGTTCAAAAGCCTTCCATTTCCACCGCCAAACTTTTCAGGGGAGAGTTTGCAACAGTTTGGCACCATTTTTGAGCAAAGTGGAAAACGGACGATATTTGATGAAATTGTGACCGCGTGGCTTAGGGATTTTTCAGAATTTTTTTTCCGCAGGTGAAGTAGTCGACGGCTGATTTCCTGGCCTATGATCAAAAGCCTTCCGTTTCCACCGTCAAACCTTGCAGGGGAGAGTTTGCAACAGTTTGTCTCAATTTTTGAGCAAAGTGGAAAACGGAAGATTTTTGATGAAACTGTGACCGCGCGCCTTAGGCATTTTTCAGAAAAATCTATTTCCGCAGGTGAAGTACTCGAGGGTTTATTAATTGTCCTATGGTCAAAAGACTTCCGTTTCCACCGCCAAACCTTTCAGGGGAGAGTTTGCAACAGTTTGGCACCATTTTTGAACAAAGTGGAAAACGGCCGATTTTGGATGAAATTGTGACCGCGCGGCTTAGGGATTTTTCATAAAATCTTTTCCCGCAGGTGAAGTAGTCGAGGGCAGATTTCTTGATCTATGATCCAAAGTCTTCCGTTTCCACCGCCAAACCTTTCAGGGGAGAGTTTGCAACAGTTTGGCACCATTTTTGAGCAAAGTGGAAAACGGCCGATTTTTGATCAAAGTCTGACCGCGCGGATTAGGGAATTTTCAGAAAAATCTTTTTCCTCAGGTGAAGTAGTAAAGGGCTGATTTCTTGGCCTATTATCCAAAGCCTTCCGTATCCACCGCCAAACCTTTCAGGGGAGAGTTTGCAACAGTTTGGCACCATTTTTGAGCAAAGTGGAAAACGGCCGATTTTTGATGAAATTGTGACGGCGCGGCTTGGGATTTTTCAGAAAAATCTTTTTTCCGCAGCTAAAGTAGTCGAGGGCTGATTTCTTGGCCTATGATCGAAAGTTTTCCATTTCCACCGCGAACCCTTTCAGGGGAGAGGTTGCAACAGTTTGGCACCATTTTTGAGCAAAGTAGAAAACGCCCGATTTTTGATGAAATTGTGACCGCGCGCCTTAGGGATTTTTTCAGAATTTTTTTTATTTGCAGGTGAAGTAGTGGAGGGCTGATTTCTTGGCCTATGATCCGAAGCCTTCCGTTTCCACCGCCAAACCTTTCAGGGGAGAGGTTGCAACAGTTTGGCACGATTTTTGAGCAAAGTGGAAAGCGGCCGATTTTGGATGAAATTGTGACCGCGCGCCTTAGGGATTTTTCAGAACAATGTTTTTCCGCAGGTGAAGTAGTCGATGGCTGATTTCTTGACCTATGATCCAAAGTTTTCCGTTTCCACCGCCAACCCTTTCAGGGGAGAGGTTGCAACAGTTTGGCACCATTTTTGAGCAAAGTGGAACACGGCTGATCTTTGATGAAATTGTGACCACGCGCCTTAGGGATTTTTTCAGAATTTTTTTTATTCTCAGGTGAAGTAGTGGAGGGCTGATTTCTTGGCCTATGATCCGAAGCCTTCCGTTTCCACCGCCGAACCTTTCAGGGGAGAGTTTGCAACAGTTTGGCACCATTTTTGAACAAAGTGGAAAACGGCCGATTTTGGATGAAATTGTGACGGCGCGGCTTAGGGATTTTTCAGAAAAATCTTTTTTCCGCAGCTAAAGTAGTCGAGGGCTGATGTCTTGGCCTATGATCGAAAGTTTTCCGTTTCCACCGCCAACCCTTTCAGGGGAGAGGTTGCAACAGTTTGGCACCATTTTTGAGCAAAGTGGAAAACGGCCGATTTTGAATGAAATTGTGACCGCGCGGCTTAGGGATTTTTCAGAAAAATCTTCTTCCGCAGGTGAAGTAGTCGAGGGCTGATTTCTTTCCTATGATCAATAGTTTTCCGTTTTCACCGCCAACCCTTTTAGGGGAGAGTTTGCAACAGTTTGGCACCATTTTTGAGCAAAGTGGAAAACGGCCGATTTTTGATGAAATTGTAACAGCGCGGCTTAGGGATTTTTCAGAAAAATCTTTTTCCGCAGGTGAAGTAGTCGATGGCTGATTTCTTGGCCTATGATCAAAAGTTTTCCGTTTCCACCGCCAACCCTTTCAGGGGAGAGTTTGCAACAGTTTGGCACTTTTGAGCAAAGTGGAAAACGGCCGATTTTGGATGAAATTCTGACCGCGCGGCTTAGGGATTTTTCAGTAAAATCTTTTTCCGCAGGTGAAGTAGTCGAGGGCTGATTTCTTGGCCTATGATCCAAAGCCTTCCATTTCCACCGCCAAACCTTTCAGGGGAGAGTTTGCAACAGTTTGGCACCATTTTTGAGCAAAGTGGAAAACGGCCGATTTTTGATGAAATTGTGACCGCGCGCCTTAGGGATTTTTCAGAAAAATCTTTTTCCGCAGCTGAAGTAGTCGAGGGCTGATTTCTTGGCCTATGATCAAAAGCCTTCCGTGTCCACCCCCAAACCTGTCAGGGGAGAGTTTGCAACAGTTTGGCACCATTTTTGAGCAAAGTGGAAAACGGCCGATTTTTGATGAAATTGTGACCGCGCGGCTTAGGGATTTTTCAGTAAAATCTTTTTCCGCAGGGGAAGTAGTCGAGGGCTGATTTCTTGGCCTATGATCCAAAGCCTTCCATTTCCACCGCCAAACCTTTCAGGAGAGAGTTTGCAACAGTTTGGCACCATTTTTGAGCAAAGTGGAAAACGGCTGATTTTTGATGAAATTGTGACCACGCGCCTTAGGGATTTTTTCAGAATTTTTTTTATTCGCAGGTGAAGTAGTGGAGGGCTGATTTCTTGGCCTATGATCCAAAGCCTTCCGTTTCCACCGCCAAACCTTTCAGGGGAGAGGTTGCAACAGTTTGGCACCATTTTTGAACAAAGTGGAAAACGGCCGATTTTGGATGAAATTGTGACGGCGCGGCTTGGGATTTTTCAGAAAAATCTTTTTTCCGCAGCTAAAGTAGTCGAGGGCTGATTTCTTGGCCTATGATCGAAAGTTTTCCATTTCCACCGCCAACCCTTTCAGGGGAGAGGTTGCAACAGTTTGGCACCATTTTTGAACAAAGTGGAAAACGGCCGATTTTGGATGAAATTGTGACCGCGCGCCTTACGGATTTTTCAGAAAAATCTTTCTCAGCAGGTGAAGTTGTCGAGGGCTGATTTCTTCGCCTATGATCAAAAGCGTTCAGTTTCCACCGCCAAAAATTTCAGGAGAGAGTTTGCAACAGTTTGGCACCATTTTTGAGCAAAGTGGAAAACGGCCGATTTTTTATGAAATTGTGACCGCGCGCCTTAGGGATTTTTCAGAAAAATGTTTCTCCGCAGGTGAAGTTGTTGAGGGCTGATTTCTTGGCCTATGATCAAAAGCCTTCCGTTTCCACCGCGAAACCTTTCAGGGGAGAATTTGCAACTGTTTGGCACCATTTTTGAGCAAAGTGGAATACGGCCGATTTTGGATGAAATTGTGACCGCGCGCCTTACGGATTTTTCAGAAAAATCTTTCTCCGCAGGTGAAGTTGTCGAGGGCTGATTTCTTGGCCTATGATCAAAAGTTTTCCGTTTCGACCGCCAAACCTTTCAGGGGAGAGTTTGCAACAGTTTGGCACCATTTTTGAGCAAAGTAGAAAACGGCCTATTTTGGATGAAATTGTGACCGCGTGGCTTAGGGATTTTTCAGAAAAATCTTTCTCAGCAGGTGAAGTAGTCGAGGGCTGATTTCTTGGCCTATGATCCAAAGCCTTCCGTTTCCACCGCCATACCTTTCAGGGGAGAGGTTGCAACAGTTTGGCACCATTTTTGAGCAAAGTGGAAAACGGCCGATTTTGGATGAAATCGTGACCGCGCGCCTTAGGGATTTTTTCAGAATTTTTTTTTTCACAGGTGAAGTGGTCGAGGGCTGATTTCTTGGCCTATGATCAAAAGACTTCCGTTTCCACCGCCAAACCTTTCAGGGGAGAGTTTGCAACAGTTTGGCACCATTTTTGAGCAAAGTGGAAAACGGCCGATTTTTGATGAAATTGTGACCGCGCGGCTTAGGGATTTTTCAGAAAAATCGTTTTCCGCAGCTGAAGTAGTCGAGGGCTGATTTCTTGGCCTATGATCAAAAGCCTTCCGTGTCCACCCCCAAACCTGTCACGGGAGAGTTTGCAACAGTTTGGCACCATTTTTGAGCAAAGTGGAAAACGGCCGATTTTTGATGAAATTGTGACCGCGCGGCTGAGTGATTTTTCAGAAAAATCATTTTCCGCAGGTGAAGTAGTCGAGGGCTGATTTCTTCGCCTATGATCAAAAGACTTCCGTTTCCACCGCCAAACCTTTCAGGGGAAAGTTTGCAACAGTTTGGCACCATTTTTGATCATAGTGGAAAACGGCCGATTTTTGATGAAATTGTGACCGCGCGCCTTAGGGATTTTTTCAGAATTTTTTTTTTCACAGGTGAAGTGGTCGAGGGCTGATTTCTTGGCCTATGATCAAAAGACTTCCGTTTCCACCGCCAAACCTTTCAGGGGAGAGTTTGCAACAGTTTGGCACCATTTTTGAGCAAAGTGGAAAACGGCCGATTTTTGATGAAATTGTGACCGCGCGCCTTAGGGATTTTTCAGAAAAATCGTTTTCCGCAGCTGAAGTAGTCTAGGGCTGATTTCTTGGCCTATGATCAAAAGCCTTCCGTGTCCACCCCCAAACCTGTCAGGGGAGAGTTTGCAACAGTTTGGCACCATTTTTGAGCAAAGTGGAAAACGGCCGATTTTTGATGAAATTGTGACCGCGCGCCTTAAGGATTTTTCACAAGAATCTTTTTCCGCAGGGGAAGTAGTCGAGGGCTGATTTCTTGGCCTATGTTCAAAAGCCTTCCATTTCCACCGCCAAACTTTTCAGGGGAGAGTTTGCAACAGTTTGGCACCATTTTTGAGCAAAGTGGAAAACGGAAGATTTTTGATGAAATTGTGACCGCGCGCCTTAGGCATTTTTCAGAAAAATCTATTTCCGCAGGTGAAGTACTCGAGGGTTGATTAATTGTCCAATGGTCAAAAGACTTCCGTTTCCACCGCCAAACCTTTCAGGGGAGAGTTTGCAACAGTTTGGCACCATTTTTGAACAAAGTGGAAAACGGCCGATTTTGGATGAAATTGTGACCGCGCGGCTTAGGGATTTTTCAGAAAAATCTTTTCCCGCAGGTGAAGTAGTCGAGGGCAGATTTCTTGGCCTATGATCCAAAGTCTTCCGTTTCCACCGCCAAACCTTTCAGGGGAGAGTTTGCAACAGTTTGGCACCATTTTTGAGCAAAGTGGAAAACGGCCGATTTTTGATCAAAGTCTGACCGCGCGGCTTAGGGAATTTTCAGAAAAATCTTTTTCCGCAGGTGAAGTAGTAAAGGGCTGATTTCTTGGCCTATTATCCAAAGCCTTCCGTTTCCACCGCCAAACCTTTCAGGGGAGAGTTTGCAACAGTTTGGCACCATTTTTGAGCAAAGTGGAAAACGGCCGATTTTTGATGAAATTGTGACCGCGCGGCTTAGGGATTTTTCAGAAAAATCTTTTTCCGCAGGTAAAGTAGTCGAGGGCTGATCTCTTGCCCTTGATCCAAAGTTTTCCATTTCCACCGCCACACCTTTCAGGAGAGATTTTTCAACAGTTTGGCACCATTTTTGAGCAAAGTAGAAAACGCCCGATTTTTGATGAAATTGTGACCGCGCGCCTTAGGGATTTTTTCAGAATTTTTTTTATTTGCAGGTGAAGTAGTGGAGGGCTGATTTCTTGGCCTATGATCCGAAGCCTTCCGTTTCCACCGCCAAACCTTTCAGGGGAGAGGTTGCAACAGTTTGGCACGATTTTTGAGCCAAGTGGAAAACGGCCGATTTTGGATGAAATTGTGACCGCGCGCCTTAGGGATTTTTCAGAACAATCTTTTTCCGCAGGTGAAGTAGTCGATGGCTGATTTCTTGACCTATGATCCAAAGTTTTCCGTTTCCACCGCCAACCCTTTCAGGGGAGAGGTTGCAACAGTTTGGCACCATTTTTGTGCATAGTGGAACACGGCTGATCTTTGATGAAATTGTGACCACGCGCCTTAGGGATTTTTTCAGAATTTTTTTTATTCTCAGGTGAAGTAGTGGAGGGCTGATTTCTTGGCCTATGATCCGAAGCCTTCCGTTTCCACCGCCGAACCTTTCAGGGGAGAGTTTGCAACAGTTTGGCACCATTTTTGAACAAAGTGGAAAACGGCCGATTTTGGATGAAATTGTGACGGCGCGGCTTAGGGATTTTTCAGAAAAATCTTTTTTCCGCAGCTAAAGTAGTCGAGGGCTGATGTCTTGGCCTATGATCGAAAGTTTTCCGTTTCCACCGCCAACCCTTTCAGGGGAGAGGTTGCAACAGTTTGGCACCATTTTTGAGCAAAGTGGAAAACGGCCGATTTTGAATGAAATTGTGACCGCGCGGCTTAGGGATTTTTC
Source organism: Podarcis pityusensis (assembly GCF_964106645.2). Classification (NCBI taxonomy): domain Eukaryota; kingdom Metazoa; phylum Chordata; class Lepidosauria; order Squamata; family Lacertidae; genus Podarcis; species Podarcis pityusensis. The sequence goes on from NW_028293467.1 coordinate 20,561, forward strand.
AGAAAAATCTTCTTCCGCAGGTGAAGTAGTCGAGGGCTGATTTCTTTCCTATGATCAATAGTTTTCCGTTTTCACCGCCAACCCTTTTAGGGGAGAGTTTGCAACAGTTTGGCACCATTTTTGAGCAAAGTGGAAAACGGCCGATTTTTGATGAAATTGTAACAGCGCGGCTTAGGGATTTTTCAGAAAAATCTTTTTCCGCAGGTGAAGTAGTCGATGGCTGATTTCTTGGCCTATGATCAAAAGTTTTCCGTTTCCACCGCCAACCCTTTCAGGGGAGAGTTTGCAACAGTTTGGCACTTTTGAGCAAAGTGGAAAACGGCCGATTTTGGATGAAATTCTGACCGCGCGGCTTAGGGATTTTTCAGTAAAATCTTTTTCCGCAGGTGAAGTAGTCGAGGGCTGATTTCTTGGCCTATGATCCAAAGCCTTCCATTTCCACCGCCAAACCTTTCAGGGGAGAGTTTGCAACAGTTTGGCACCATTTTTGAGCAAAGTGGAAAACGGCCGATTTTTGATGAAATTGTGACCGCGCGCCTTAGGGATTTTTCAGAAAAATCTTTTTCCGCAGCTGAAGTAGTCGAGGGCTGATTTCTTGGCCTATGATCAAAAGCCTTCCGTGTCCACCCCCAAACCTGTCAGGGGAGAGTTTGCAACAGTTTGGCACCATTTTTGAGCAAAGTGGAAAACGGCCGATTTTTGATGAAATTGTGACCGCGCGGCTTAGGGATTTTTCAGTAAAATCTTTTTCCGCAGGGGAAGTAGTCGAGGGCTGATTTCTTGGCCTATGATCCAAAGCCTTCCATTTCCACCGCCAAACCTTTCAGGAGAGAGTTTGCAACAGTTTGGCACCATTTTTGAGCAAAGTGGAAAACGGCTGATTTTTGATGAAATTGTGACCACGCGCCTTAGGGATTTTTTCAGAATTTTTTTTATTCGCAGGTGAAGTAGTGGAGGGCTGATTTCTTGGCCTATGATCCAAAGCCTTCCGTTTCCACCGCCAAACCTTTCAGGGGAGAGGTTGCAACAGTTTGGCACCATTTTTGAACAAAGTGGAAAACGGCCGATTTTGGATGAAATTGTGACGGCGCGGCTTGGGATTTTTCAGAAAAATCTTTTTTCCGCAGCTAAAGTAGTCGAGGGCTGATTTCTTGGCCTATGATCGAAAGTTTTCCATTTCCACCGCCAACCCTTTCAGGGGAGAGGTTGCAACAGTTTGGCACCATTTTTGAACAAAGTGGAAAACGGCCGATTTTGGATGAAATTGTGACCGCGCGCCTTACGGATTTTTCAGAAAAATCTTTCTCAGCAGGTGAAGTTGTCGAGGGCTGATTTCTTCGCCTATGATCAAAAGCGTTCAGTTTCCACCGCCAAAAATTTCAGGAGAGAGTTTGCAACAGTTTGGCACCATTTTTGAGCAAAGTGGAAAACGGCCGATTTTTTATGAAATTGTGACCGCGCGCCTTAGGGATTTTTCAGAAAAATGTTTCTCCGCAGGTGAAGTTGTTGAGGGCTGATTTCTTGGCCTATGATCAAAAGCCTTCCGTTTCCACCGCGAAACCTTTCAGGGGAGAATTTGCAACTGTTTGGCACCATTTTTGAGCAAAGTGGAATACGGCCGATTTTGGATGAAATTGTGACCGCGCGCCTTACGGATTTTTCAGAAAAATCTTTCTCCGCAGGTGAAGTTGTCGAGGGCTGATTTCTTGGCCTATGATCAAAAGTTTTCCGTTTCGACCGCCAAACCTTTCAGGGGAGAGTTTGCAACAGTTTGGCACCATTTTTGAGCAAAGTAGAAAACGGCCTATTTTGGATGAAATTGTGACCGCGTGGCTTAGGGATTTTTCAGAAAAATCTTTCTCAGCAGGTGAAGTAGTCGAGGGCTGATTTCTTGGCCTATGATCCAAAGCCTTCCGTTTCCACCGCCATACCTTTCAGGGGAGAGGTTGCAACAGTTTGGCACCATTTTTGAGCAAAGTGGAAAACGGCCGATTTTGGATGAAATCGTGACCGCGCGCCTTAGGGATTTTTTCAGAATTTTTTTTTTCACAGGTGAAGTGGTCGAGGGCTGATTTCTTGGCCTATGATCAAAAGACTTCCGTTTCCACCGCCAAACCTTTCAGGGGAGAGTTTGCAACAGTTTGGCACCATTTTTGAGCAAAGTGGAAAACGGCCGATTTTTGATGAAATTGTGACCGCGCGCCTTAGGGATTTTTCAGAAAAATCGTTTTCCGCAGCTGAAGTAGTCGAGGGCTGATTTCTTGGCCTATGATCAAAAGCCTTCCGTGTCCACCCCCAAACCTGTCACGGGAGAGTTTGCAACAGTTTGGCACCATTTTTGAGCAAAGTGGAAAACGGCCGATTTTTGATGAAATTGTGACCGCGCGGCTGAGTGATTTTTCAGAAAAATCATTTTCCGCAGGTGAAGTAGTCGAGGGCTGATTTCTTCGCCTATGATCAAAAGACTTCCGTTTCCACCGCCAAACCTTTCAGGGGAAAGTTTGCAACAGTTTGGCACCATTTTTGATCATAGTGGAAAACGGCCGATTTTTGATGAAATTGTGACCGCGCGCCTTAGGGATTTTTTCAGAATTTTTTTTTTCACAGGTGAAGTGGTCGAGGGCTGATTTCTTGGCCTATGATCAAAAGACTTCCGTTTCCACCGCCAAACCTTTCAGGGGAGAGTTTGCAACAGTTTGGCACCATTTTTGAGCAAAGTGGAAAACGGCCGATTTTTGATGAAATTGTGACCGCGCGCCTTAGGGATTTTTCAGAAAAATCGTTTTCCGCAGCTGAAGTAGTCGAGGGCTGATTTCTTGGCCTATGATCAAAAGCCTTCCGTGTCCACCCCCAAACCTGTCAGGGGAGAGTTTGCAACAGTTTGGCACCATTTTTGAGCAAAGTGGAAAACGGCCGATTTTTGATGAAATTGTGACCGCGCGCCTTAAGGATTTTTCACAAGAATCTTTTTCCGCAGGGGAAGTAGTCGAGGGCTGATTTCTTGGCCTATGTTCAAAAGCCTTCCATTTCCACCGCCAAACTTTTCAGGGGAGAGTTTGCAACAGTTTGGCACCATTTTTGAGCAAAGTGGAAAACGGAAGATTTTTGATGAAATTGTGACCGCGCGCCTTAGGCATTTTTCAGAAAAATCTATTTCCGCAGGTGAAGTACTCGAGGGTTGATTAATTGTCCAATGGTCAAAAGACTTCCGTTTCCACCGCCAAACCTTTCAGGGGAGAGTTTGCAACAGTTTGGCACCATTTTTGAACAAAGTGGAAAACGGCCGATTTTGGATGAAATTGTGACCGCGCGGCTTAGGGATTTTTCAGAAAAATCTTTTCCCGCAGGTGAAGTAGTCGAGGGCAGATTTCTTGGCCTATGATCCAAAGTCTTCCGTTTCCACCGCCAAACCTTTCAGGGGAGAGTTTGCAACAGTTTGGCACCATTTTTGAGCAAAGTGGAAAACGGCCGATTTTTGATCAAAGTCTGACCGCGCGGCTTAGGGAATTTTCAGAAAAATCTTTTTCCGCAGGTGAAGTAGTAAAGGGCTGATTTCTTGGCCTATTATCCAAAGCCTTCCGTTTCCACCGCCAAACCTTTCAGGGGAGAGTTTGCAACAGTTTGGCACCATTTTTGAGCAAAGTGGAAAACGGCCGATTTTTGATGAAATTGTGACCGCGCGGCTTAGGGATTTTTCAGAAAAATCTTTTTCCGCAGGTAAAGTAGTCGAGGGCTGATCTCTTGCCCTTGATCCAAAGTTTTCCATTTCCACCGCCACACCTTTCAGGAGAGATTTTTCAACAGTTTGGCACCATTTTTGAGCAAAGTAGAAAACGCCCGATTTTTGATGAAATTGTGACCGCGCGCCTTAGGGATTTTTTCAGAATTTTTTTTATTTGCAGGTGAAGTAGTGGAGGGCTGATTTCTTGGCCTATGATCCGAAGCCTTCCGTTTCCACCGCCAAACCTTTCAGGGGAGAGGTTGCAACAGTTTGGCACGATTTTTGAGCCAAGTGGAAAACGGCCGATTTTGGATGAAATTGTGACCGCGCGCCTTAGGGATTTTTCAGAACAATCTTTTTCCGCAGGTGAAGTAGTCGATGGCTGATTTCTTGACCTATGATCCAAAGTTTTCCGTTTCCACCGCCAACCCTTTCAGGGGAGAGGTTGCAACAGTTTGGCACCATTTTTGTGCATAGTGGAACACGGCTGATCTTTGATGAAATTGTGACCACGCGCCTTAGGGATTTTTTCAGAATTTTTTTTATTCTCAGGTGAAGTAGTGGAGGGCTGATTTCTTGGCCTATGATCCGAAGCCTTCCGTTTCCACCGCCGAACCTTTCAGGGGAGAGTTTGCAACAGTTTGGCACCATTTTTGAACAAAGTGGAAAACGGCCGATTTTGGATGAAATTGTGACGGCGCGGCTTAGGGATTTTTCAGAAAAATCTTTTTTCCGCAGCTAAAGTAGTCGAGGGCTGATTTCTTGGCCTATGATCGAAAGTTTTCCGTTTCCACCGCCAACCCTTTTAGGGGAGAGGTTGCAACAGTTTGGCACCATTTTTGAGCAAAGTGGAAAACGGCTGATTTTTGATGAAATTGTAACAGCGCGGCTTAGGGATTTTTCAGAAAAATCTTTTTCCGCAGGTGAAGTAGTCGATGGCTGATTTCTTGGCCTATGATCCAAAGCCTTCCGTTTCCACCGCCAAACCTTTCAGGGGAGAGGTTGCAACAGTTTGGCACCATTTTTGAACAAAGTGGAAAACGGCCGATTTTGGATGAAATTGTGACGGCGCGGCTTGGGATTTTTCAGAAAAATCTTTTTTCCGCAGCTAAAGTAGTCGAGGGCTGATTTCTTGGCCTATGATTGAAAGTTTTCCATTTCCAACGCCAACCCTTTCAGGGGAGAGGTTGCAACAGTTTGGCACCATTTTTGAACAAAGTGGAAAACGGCCGATTGTGGATGAAATTGTGACCGCGCGCCTTACGGATTTTTCAGAAAAATCTTTCTCAGCAGGTGAAGTTGTCGAGGGCTGATTTCTTCGCCTATGATCAAAAGCGTTCAGTTTCCACCGCCAAAACTTTCAGGAGAGAGTTTGCAACAGTTTGGCACCATTTTTGAGCAAAGTGGAAAACGGCCGATTTTTTATGAAATTGTGACCGCGCGCCTTAGGGATTTTTTAGTAAAATCTTTTTCCGCAGGTGAAGTAGTCGACGGCTGATTTCTTGGCCTATGATCCAAAGCCTTCCATTTCCACCGCCAAACCTTTCAGGAGAGAGTTTGCAACAGTTTGGCACCATTTTTGAGCAAAGTGGAAAACGGCTGATTTTTGATGAAATTGTGACGACGCGCCTTAGGGATTTTTTCAGAATTTTTTTTATTCACAGGTGAAGTAGTGGAGGGCTGATTTCTTGGCCTATGATCCAAAGCCTTCCGTTTCCACCGCGAAACCTTTCAGGGGAGAGGTTGCAACAGTTTGGCACCATTTTTGAACAAAGTGGAAAACGGCCGATTTTGGATGAAATTGTGACGGCGCGGCTTGGGATTTGTCAGAAAAATCTTTTTTCCGCAGCTAAAGTAGTCGAGGGCTGATTTCTTGGCCTATGATTGAAAGTTTTCCATTTCCAACGCCAACCCTTTCAGGGGAGAGGTTGCAACAGTTTGGCACCATTTTTGAACAAAGTGGAAAACGGCCGATTGTGGATGAAATTGTGACCGCGCGCCTTACGGATTTTTCAGAAAAATCTTTCTCAGCAGGTGAAGTTGTCGAGGGCTGATTTCTTCGCCTATGATCAAAAGCGTTCAGTTTCCACCGCCAAAACTTTCAGGAGAGAGTTTGCAACAGTTTGGCACCATTTTTGAGCAAAGTGGAAAACGGCCGATTTTTTATGAAATTGTGACCGCGCGCCTTAGGGATTTTTCAGAAAAATCTTTCTCCGCAGGTGAAGTTGTTGAGGGCTGATTTCTTGGCCTATGATCAAAAGCCTTCCGTTTCCACCGCGAAACCTTTCAGGGGAGAATTTGCAACTGTTTGGCACCATTTTTGAGCAAAGTGGAAAACGGCCGATTTTGGATGAAATTGTGACCGCGCGCCTTAGGGATTTTTCAGAAAAATCTTTCTCCGCAGGTGAAGTTTTCGAGGGCTGATTTCTTGGCCTATGATCAAAAGTTTTCCGTTTCGACCGCCAAACCTTTCAGGGGAGAGTTTGCAACAGTTTGGCACCATTTTTGAGCAAAGTAGAAAACGGCCTATTTTGGATGAAATTGTGACCGCGTGGCTTAGGGATTTTTCAGAAAAATCTTTTTCCGCAGGTGAAGTAGTCGAGGGCTGATTTCTTTCCCATGCTCAATAGGTTTCCGTTTCCACCGCCAACCCTTTTAGGGCAGAGTTTGCAACAGTTTGGCACCATTTTTGAGCAAAGTGGAAAACGGCCGATTTTTGATGAAATTGTGACAGCGCGGCTTAGGGATTTTTCAGAAAAATCTTTTTCCGCAGGTGAAGTAGTCGAGGGCTGATTTCTTTCCTATGATCAAAAGTATTCCGTTTCCAGCGCCAACCCATTCAGGGGAGAGTTTGCAACAGTTTGGCAACATTTTTGAGCAAAGTGTAAAACGGCCGATTTTTGATGAAATTGTGACCGCGCGCCTTAGGGATTTTTCAGAAAAATCTTTTTCTGAAGATTTTTCTGAAGAATTGTGACCGCGCGCCTTAGGGATTTTTCAGAAAAATCTTTCTCCGCAGGTGAAGTAGTCGAGGGCTGATTTCTTGACCTATGATCAAAAGCCTTCCATTTCCACCGCCAAACCTTTCAGGGGAGAGGTTGCAACAGTTTGGCACCATTTTTGAACAAAGTGGAAAACGGCCGATTTTGGATGAAATTGTGACCGCGCGCCTTAGGGATTTTTTCAGAATTTTTTTTTTCACAGGTGAAGTAGTCGAGGGTTGATTTCTTGGCCTATGATCAAAAGCCTTCCGTGTCCCCCACCAAACCTTTCAGGGGAGAGTTTGCAACAGTTTGGCACCATTTTTCAGCAAATTGGAAAACGGACGATTTTTGATGAAAGTGTGACCGCGCGCCTTAGTGATTTTTCAGAAAAATCATTTTCCGCAGGTGAAGTAGTCGAGGGTTGATTAATTGTCCTACGGTCAAAAGACTTCCCTTTCCACCGCCAAACTTTTCAGGGGAGAGTTTGCAACAGTTTGGCACCATTTTTGAGCAAAGTGGAAAACGGCCGATTTTTGATGAAATTGTGACCATGCGCCTTAGGGATTTTTTCAGAATTTTTTTTTTCCGCAGGTGAAGTAGTCGAGCGCTGATTACTTGGCCTATGATCAAAAGACGTCCGTTTCCACCGCCAAACCTTTCAGGGGAGAGTTTGCAACAGTTTGGCACCACTTTTGGGCCAAGTGGAAAACGGCCGATTTTTGATGAAATTGTGACCGCGCGCCTTAGTGATTTTTCAGAAAAATCATTTTTCGCAGGTGAAGTAGTCGAGGGCTGATTTCTTGGCCTATGATCAAAAGACTTCCGTTTCCACTGCCAAACCTTTCAGGGAAGAGTTTGCAACAGTTTGGCACCATTTTTGAGCAAAGTGGAAAACGGACGATTTTTGATGAAAGTGTGACCGCGCGCCTTAGTGATTTTTCAGAAAAATCATTTTCTGCAGGTGAAGTAGTCGAGGGTTGATTTCTTGGCCTATGATCAAAAGACTTCCGTTTCCACCGCCAACCCTTTCAGGGGAGAGTTTGCAAGAGTATGGCAACATTTTTGAGCAAAGTGGAAAACGGCCGATTTTTCATGAAATTGTGACCGCGCGGCTTAGGGATATTTTAGTAAAATCGTTTTTCGCAGGTGAAGTAGTTGAGGGCTGATTTCTTGGCCTATGATCAAAAGCCTTCCGTGTCCACCGCCAAACCTTTCAGGGGAGAGTTTGCAACAGTTTGGCACCATTTTTCAGCAAATTGGAAAACGGACGATTTTTGATGAAAGTGTGACCGCGCGCCTTAGTGATTTTTCAGAAAAATCATTTTCCGCAGGTGAAGTAGTCGAGGGTTGATTAATTGTCCTATGGTGAAAAGACTTCCGTTTCCACCGCCAAACTTTTCAGAGGAGGGTTTGCAACCGTTTGGCACCATTTTTGAGCAAAGTGGAAAACGGCCAATTTTTCATGAAATTGTGACCGCGCGGCTTAGGGATTTTTTCAGAATTTTTTTTTTCACAGGTGAAGTAGTCTAGGGCTGATTTCTTCGCCTATTATCAAAAGACTTCCGTTTCCACCGCCAAGCATTACAGGGGAGAGTTTGCAACAGTTTGGCACCACTTTTGGGCAAAGTGGAAAACGGCCGATTTTTGATGAAAGTGTGACCGCGCGCCTTAGGGATATTTCAGAAAAATCATTTTCCGCAGGTGAAGTAGTCGAGCGCTGATTACTTGGCCTATGATCAAAAGACGTCCGTTTCCACCGCCAAACCTTTCAGGGGAGAGTTTGCAACAATTTGGCACTATTTTTTAGCAAAGTGGAAAATGGCCGATTTTTGATGAAAGTGTGACCGCGCGCCTTAGTGATATTTCAGAAAGATCATTTTCCGCAGGTAAAGTAGTCGAGGGTTTATTTCTTAGCCTATGATCAAAAGACTTCAGTTTCCACCGCCAAACCTTTCAGGGAAGAGTTTGCAACAGTTTGACACCTTTTGTGAGCAAAGTCTCAAACGGACGATTTTTGATGAAATTGTGACCTTGCGCGCCTTAGGGATTTTTTCAGAATTTTTTTTTTCACAGGTGAAGTAGTCGAGGGTTGATTTCTCGGCCTATGATCAAAAGACTTCCGTTTCCACCGCCAAACCTTTCAGGGGAGAGTTTGCAACAGTTTGGCACCATTTTTGAGCAAAGTGGAAAACGGCGGATTTTTGATGAAATTGTCACCGCGCGCCTTAGGGATTTTTTCAGATTTTTTTTTTCCGCAGGTGAAGTAGTCGAGCGCTGATTACTTGGCCTATAATCAAAAGCCTTCCGTGTCCACTGCCAAACCTTTCAGGGGAGGGTTTGCAACAGTTTGGCACCATTTTTGAGCAAAGTGGAAAACGGCGGATTTTTGATGAAATTGTGACCGCGCGCCTTAGGGATTTTTTCAGAATTTTTTTTTCCGCAGGTGAAGTAGTCGAGCGCTGATTACTTGGCCTATGATCAAAAGACTTCCGTTTCCACCGCCAAACCTTTCAGGGGAGAGTTTGCAACAATTTGGCACTATTTTTGAGCAAAGTGGAAAATGGCCGATTTTTGATGAAAGTGTGACCGCGCGCCTTAGTGATATTTCAGAAAAATCATTTTCCGCAGGTGAAGTAGTCGAGGGTTTATTTCTTGGCCTATGATCAAAAGACTTCAGTTTCCACCGCCAAACCTTTCAGGGGAGAGTTTGCAACAGTTTGGCACCATTTTTCAGCAAATTGGAAAACGGACGATTTTTGATGAAAGTGTGACCGCGCGCCTTAGTGATTTTTCAGAAAAATCATTTTCCGCAGGTGAAGTAGTCGAGGATTGATTAATTGTCCTATGGTCAAAAGACTTCCGTTTCCACCGCCAAACTTTTCAGGGGAGGGTTTGCAACCGTTTGGCACCATTTTTGAGCAAAGTGGAAAACGGCCGATTTTTGATGAAATTGTGACCGCGCGGCTTAGGGATTTTTCAGAAAAATCTTTTTCCGCAGGTGAAGTAGTGGAGGGCTGATTTCTTGGCCTATGATCCAAAGCCTTCCGTTTCCACCGCCAAACCTTACAGGGGAGAGTTTGCAACAGTTTGGCACCATTTTTGAGCAAAGTGGAAAACGGCCGATTTTGGATGAAATTGTGACGGCGCGGCTTAGGGATTTTTCAGAAAAATCTTTCTCGGCAGGTGAAGTTGTCGGGGGCTGATTTCTTCGCCTATGATCAAAAGTGTTCCGTTTCCACCGCCAAACCTTTCAGGGTAGAGTTTGCAACAGTTTGGCACCATTTTTGAGCAAAGTGGAAAACGGCCGATTTTTTATGAAATTGTGACCGCGCGCCTTAGTGATTTTTCAGAAAAATCATTTTTCGCAGGTGAAGTAGTCGAGGGCTGATTTCTTGGCCTATGATCAAAAGACTTCCGTTTCCACTGCCAAACCTTTCAGGGAAGAGTTTGCAACAGTTTGGCACCATTTTTGAGCAAAGTGGAAAACGGCCGATTTTGGATGAAATTGTGACGGCGCGGCTTAGGGATTTTTCAGAAAAATCTTTCTCGGCAGGTGAAGTTGTCGGGGGCTGATTTCTTCGCCTATGATCAAAAGTGTTCCGTTTCCACCGCCAAACCTTTCAGGGTAGAGTTTGCAACAGTTTGGCACCATTTTTGAGCAAAGTGGAAAACGGCCGATTTTTTATGAAATTGTGACCGCGCCCCTTAGGGATTTTTCAGAAAAATCTTTCTCCGCAGGTGAAGTTGTTGAGGCCTGATTTCTTGGCCTATGATCAAAAGCCTTCCGTTTCCACCGCCAAACCTTTCAGGGGAGAGTTTGCAACTGTTTGTCACCATTTTTGAGCAAAGTGGAAAACGGCCGATTTTTTATGAAATTGTGACCGCGCGCCTTAGGGATTTTTACCAAAAATCTTTTTCCGCAGGTGAAGTAGTCGAGGGCTGATTTCTTTCCTATGATCAAAAGTTTTCCGTTTTCACCGCCAACCATTTCAGGGGAGAGTTTGCAACAGTTTGGCACCATTTTTGAGCAAAGTGGAAAACGGCCGATTTTTGATTAAATTGTGACCGCGTGCCTTAGGGATTTTTCAAAAAAATCTTTTTCCGCAGATGAAGTAGTCGAGGGCTGATTTCTTGGCCTATGATGAAAAGCCTTCCGTATTCCCCACCAAACCTTTCAGGCAAGAGTTTGCAACAGTTTGGCACCATTTTTCAGCAAAGTGGATAACGGACGATTTTTAATGAAATTGTGACCGCGCGCCTTAGGGATTTTTTCAGAATTTTTTTTTTCACAGGTGAAGTAGTCCAGGGTTGATTTCTTGGCCTATGATCAAAAGACTTCCGTTTCCACTGCCAACCCTTTCAGGGGAGAGTTTGCAACAGTTTGGCACTATTTTTGAGCAAAGTCCCAAACGGCCGATTTTTGATGAAATTGTGACCGCGCGACTTAGGGATTTTTCAGAAAAATCTTTTTCCTCAGGTGAACTAGTCGAGGGCTGATTTCTTGGCCTATGATCAAAATCCTTCCGTATTCACCGCCAAACCTTACAGGGAAGAGTTTGCAACAGTTTGGCACCATTTTTGAGCAAAGTGAAAAACGGACAATTTTTAATGAAATTGTGACCACGCGCCTTAGTGATTTTTCAGAAAAATCATTTTCCGCAGGTGAAGTAGTCGAGGGTTGATTAATTGTCCTATGGTCAAAAGACTTCTGTTTCCACCGCCAAACCTTTCAGGGGAGAGTTTGCAACAGTTTGGCACCATTTTTGAGCAAAGTGGAAAACGGCTGATATTTCATGAAATTGTGACAGCGCGTGTTAGGGATTTTTCAGAAAAATCATTTTCCACAGGTGAAGTAGTCGAGGGTTGATTTCTTGGCCTATGATCAAAATACTTCCGTTTCCACCGCCAAACCTTTCAAGCGAGAGTTTGCAACAGTTTGGCACCATTTTTGAGCAAAGTGGAAAACGGCCGATTTTTAATGAAATTGTGACCGCGCGCCTTAGGGATTTTTCAGAAAAATCGTTTTCTGCAGGTGAAGTGGTCGAGGGCTGATTTTTTGGCCTATGATCAAAAGCCTTCCGTGTCCACCGCCAAACCTTTCAGGGGAGAGTTTGCAACAGTTTGGCCCCACTTTTGAGCAAATTGAAAAACGGACGATTTTTGATGAAAGTGTGACCGCGCGCCTTAGTGATTTTTCAGAAAAATCATTTTCCGCATTTGAAGTAGTCGAGGGCTGATTTCTTGGCCTATGATCAAACGCCTTCAGTATTCCAACGCCAAACCTTTCAGGAGAGAGTTTGCAACAGTTTGGCACCATTCTTGAACAAAGTGGA